>NC_057813.1:731550669-731585645 GCF_018294505.1 Triticum aestivum
CAGGCGCGCCCCTGACCCTCGTGGTCCACCCATAAGGCAGTTGACGCTCTTCTTTTGGCGCAAGAAAGCTAATTTTATGAGAAAGATCTGGGCGAAAGATTTACCCCAATCGGAGTTACAGATCTCCAGATATAAAGGAAATGGTGAAGGGGTAGAAACAGAGAACGCAGAAACAGAGAGATAGATCCAATCTCGGAGGGGCTCTCGCCCCTCCCAAGCCATGGGAGCCAAGGACCAGAGGGGAAACCCTTCTCCCATCTAGGGAGGAGGTCAAGGAAGAAGAAGAAGAAGGGGGGCTCTCTCCCCCTTGCTTCCGGTGGCGCCGAAACGCTGTCGGGGGCCGTCATCATCATCGCGATCTTCACCAACACCGCCGCCATCTTCACCAACATCTCCACCAACTCTTCCTCCCTCTATGCAGCGGTTTAACCTCTCTCTTACTCGCTGTAATCTCTACTTAAACATGGTGCTCAATGCTATATATTATTCCCCAATGATGTATGGCTATCTTATGATGTTTGAGTAGATCCGTTTTGTCCTATGGGTTAATTGATGATCGTGATTGGTTTGAGTTGCATGTTTTATTATTGGTGATGTCCTATGGTGCTCTCCGTGTCGCGCAAGCGTGAGGGATTCCCGCTGTAGGGTTTGCAATATGTTTATGATTTCCTTATGGTGGGTGGCGTGAGTGACAGAAGCACAGACCCGAGTAAGTAGGTTGTTTGCGTATGGGATAAAAGGGGACTTGATACTTTAATGCTATCGTTGGGTTTTACCTTAATGAATCTTTAGTAGTTGCGTATGCTTGCTAGAGTTCCAGTCATAAGAGCATATGATCCAAGTAGAGAAAGTATGTTAGCTTATGCCTCTCCCTCAAATAGAATTGCAATAGTGATTACCGGTCTAGTTATCGATTGCCTTGGACAAATAACTTTCTCGTAACAAAAGGCTCTCTACTAAAACTAATTTAGTTGCTTCTTTATCTAAACAGCCCCTAGTTCATATTTACGTGTTCTTTATTTTCTTGCAAACCTATCCAACAACACCTACAAAGTACTTCTAGTTTCATACTTGTTCTAGGTAAAGCGAACGTCAAGCGTGCGTAGAGTCGTATCAGTGGCCGATAGGACTTGAGAGAGTATTTGTTCTACCTTTAGCTCCTTGTTGGGTTCGACACTCTTACTTATCGAAAGAGGCTACAACTATCCCGTATACTTGTGGGTTATCAAGACCTTTTTCTGGCGCCGTTGCCGGGGAGTCATAGCGTGGGGTGAATATTCTCGTGTGTGCTTGTTTGCTTTATCACTAAGTAATTTTCATTTGCTGTCCTTAGTTGTTTTCTATCTTTAGTTATGGGTAGGAAACGCAAAATACCAAAAAAATTAGTTGTACCTAATGCTCCAATGGTTGAAGAACCACTCAAAATCTATCACACTACTGAAGCTTTTTACTTGGATCATCTTCGATCTCTTTGTGCTCGTGCTGAAACCCCAACTAGCTTAGTTGAGGGAAAATCTTTAGATGAGCATGCTTGTTATGTGCGACAACGTATATCTGAAAAAGGGAAATTATTATGGGGTCAAATTCAACGTTTGCAATGTTATGCTTGGAATTTATGTGAAATATATGATGTTACTTGTTGTTCTGAAAACCCTAAGAAACACCTTCCCTATCAATGTGAGTTTAGTGATAATGGAATCGTATCTTCGTATGCTAAGGGTGTTTACAATTACTATGATGTTCAAAAAATTGAAGAATTTGTTGCTTTTAAGGGTTCTTATGAAATTGCTTTTTTGATTGAAACGTATGATGCTACTTTTCACAAATCTGAAAATTTTGCCATACTTGAATATTGTTATGAGAATTATGCTTCTAATGCCTATGTTAAACAATTTATCGAGGAGTTCTCCGCTGTCCAAGAAGAGACTAATATTTTGCAGGAAGCTATGGAACAATAAATTGATGAAACTATGAGCTCATTGGATGAAAAATACGAGGAGGAAAGCGAAGAACAAAAGGAGGAAGAGCGGATTGATCACCCTGCCCACCTTCTAATGAGAGTAACTCTTCCACTACTAGGAAAAGGGCTATAGATGGAATGTCCACTAATGGCACACCTGTCATGTGGTGCGCCACTACTATATAGCAGTGGTGCACCATGTGCAGGTGCGCCATTAGTGTGGAAGACACTAATGGCGCACCAGGCACAAGGTGCGCCACTAGTATTTTTTATTCTTATTTTTCCAAAGATACTAATGGCGCATCATGGCAAGGTGCGCCATTACTAGTGCTAACTAGTAATGGCGCACTAGCCACATAGTGCGCCACTACTGTTGTTTTTTTTATTGTTTTTTTACAAAACTACTAATGGCGCACCCTAGCGTAGTGCGCCATTACTAGTTTAAACTAGTAATGACGCACTGTGCCACGGTGCGCCATTAGAATATATACTTTTTTTATTTTTATTTCAAAACTTCTAATGGGCCAGTAGCAGGTGCGCCATTAGTAACAAGGGTTACTAATGGCGCATTTGCAGGTGGTGCGCCACTAATAACCTGGGACCAACAAGATATTTTGGACAGCCCACCTACCCACTCACTTTCCCCACTTCATTCTCTCCACCTCCTCCTCCAAGCTTGTCTCGGCTGCTTCCTCCTCCTCACCTCATTTGCACCATAGATTCATCAAAATTAAGTGGTGAAATTATCTTTTTTTGATAGGTAAGTAAGGGGAAAGCTATCTTCATGTTGTAGATCTACTTTTTTCTCCCTAACTCGCTCCAACAACGTGCACATGCACTTTTTGTGGCCTAGCTAGATCTATGTATGTTTGTGGTGTTGCATATGTTTGTGGTGTTGCATATATGTTTGTGTTTGCAGGTACCGGTATTTGAAATGCGATAGTTGCCAATATTTTGCCGGAATGTTGATTCATTTCCGTTTTGGCGAGAATTTTGGCACTATGCATTCTTTTTGGTCCTATTTTTAGGGAAAGTCATGCCAATTTTTTTTCTTGGTTCTAAAATATCGTTTTTCTCTACCCCGCAGGAGACCATGGTCCGCACGATGACCGAAGGCATCATGAATAGGTTTTTGAGCTCCATGAAGGCCGAGATGCTTCAAAAGAATGAGACGGAGATAAGATGTCCGTGTCGAAGATGCAAGCTGAAGAGCCTTATTGCGGACCCGGATTCCGGGCAGGTGCGGGACCACCTGCTCTTGCGTGGTTTCATGGTTGGCTATCGGTGGAAAGGTGATGAAGACGACTATGAAGTCGTCCATGGGGGCGGGGCGGCAAGAAATGAGCAAGACTCGGACGGGCGAGAAGACGAAGAATCTCCAGTACATGATCACGACGGTGATGCTGTACACAGTCATCATGTAGAAGATGCAGGACATGATGATGAGGAAGATGCCGGAGTAGACGAAGGGCATGATCATGAAGATGAAGATGCCGGCGGAGCAGACGACGATGGACCATCGATGGGCTGGGTGCAGGACCCTCATGTTCAAGAGCTGCTTCTCAAGCAGACAGATAACGCAAGAGCTGCCGCCCGAGAGAAAGCCAAGCTGGATCAACTGGGGATAGACGCGGTTACTCCATTGTATGAAGGATGCAGGTCCGAGGATACCCGCCTAAAAGTAACGCTCATGGCTCTGGAGATGAAGGTAAAAAACAAAATGACCGACGCATGCTTCGACGAGAACATGTCATTCTGGCGCGAATGTCTTCCCAAGGGGAACAAGTGCCCGACTAGTTTCGAGGAGGTGAAGAAAATCGTGTGTCCTCTGGATTTACCGCACGTGAAATACCATGTGTGCATGAACAATTGCATCATTTATCGGGACGAGCACGCAGAATCTACCATATGTCCGGTGTGCGGCGTCACTCGATACAAGAAGAGGAAGAAAGCTCCTCGAAAAGTGGTGTGGTACTTTCCGATCACTCCTCGTCTGCAGCGGTATTTCGCGGACCCTAAGGTAGCAAAGCTCCTGCGTTGGCACGCGGATAGGGAGGAGAAGAAGCGAGAAGATGACGCAAATGATCCGGAGATAAATAAAAAAGACAAGATGCTGAGTCACCCTAGAGATGTGAGCCAGTGGCAAGCGTTGAACTTCGAACACCCAGAATTTGGGAAGGATCCAAGGAACATCGTGCTGGGCGCGAGCACATATGGAGTCAATCTATTTGGCAGCCAGAGAAGCACCCATAGCACCTGGCCTGTGTTTGTGTGGATGTACAACCTTCCCCCTGGTTTTGCATGAAGAGGAAGTACATTCACATGAGTATGCTAATTGAAGGGCCGAAACAACTAGGGAACGACATCAGTCTGTATCTGGGGCTGCTGAAAGAGGAGCTACACACGCTGTGGAAACGCTAGCCAATACGTGGGACGCCGCATAGAAAGAATATTTCCCTATGAGAGCCGCACTGCTCACGATGGTGCACGACTATCTCGGTTACGGATATCTCGCGGGGCAGGTGGTCCACAGATTTTTTGGATGCGTCAGGTGCATGGATGACACAATGTATCGCCAGCTAGATAGAGATCCTGGGTCTTCAAAAACCATGTTCATGGGACATCGAAGGTGGCTTCGCGACGATGACTCATGGAGGCAACGCAAGGATCTGTTCAATGTAGAAACCGAACCCCGAAGACGCCCGCGTACGAGGAGCGGCGAGGAAATAGACCAGCTGTTGAAAAATTGGAAAGATTGCCCACTGTCGGGAAAGAAGCAAAAGGCGCCAGAGCCGGGAAAGAAGCGAAAGGCACCAGAGCCGCTGCTGAAGGTATGGAAAACGAGGTCTGTTTTCTGGGACTTGCCGTACTGGAAGATCCACTGTGTGCCTCACAGCCTTGATGTCATGCATATCACGAAGAATGTGTGCGAGAGTCTGCTTGGTACCCTGCTGAACATGCCAGAGAGGACCAAAGATGGGCCGAAAGAAAGGGCAGACTTGAAATCAATGGGCATCAGGGAGGAGCTTCACACTAATGATCATGATGATGATGAGGCGAAGCAGGACACGGAAAGTCGTCGCAAAGGCAAAAAGGCCAAGAAGATCGGAAATGACTACCCTCCCGCATGCTTCACTCTAAGTCAGGAGGAGATCGATCAGTTTTCACCTGCCTCGTAGGAGTCAAACTTCCTTACGGTTACGCGGGGAAGATAAGAAGATACCTAGACCCAGCGAAGCAGAAGTTCAGCGGGATGAAGTCTAACGACTGTCACGTGCTGATGAAGCAGATACTTCCAGTTGCAATCTGTGGGATCATGGACGCGCACGTCTGTGAAACGCTATTTGGCCTATGCAACTTTTTGGATGTCATCTCTCGGATGTCGGTTGGCGTGAGGAAACTTAGAAGGCTACAGGAAGAGATCGTGGTGATACTATGCGAGCTTGAGATGTACTTCCCGCCCGCATTCTTCGATGTTATGGTGCATCTGCTGGTCCATATCAGGGAGGATATCATCCAACTCAGGCCGACGTTCCTGCACAGCATGATGTCGTTCGGAAGGATGAATGGTGTCATCAAAGGATACGTTGGCAACATGTCATGTCCAGAAGGAAGCTGTAGGACCTTGAAGTATGTCTAGAGGGGGGTGATTAGACTACTTGACCAACTAAAAACTTAACCTTTTCCCAATTTTAGAATTTGGCAGATTTTAGCTATCTTTAAGCAAGTCAAGCAATCTTCACGCAATTCAAGCAAGCATGCAAAGAGTATATAGGCAGCGGAAAATAAAGCATGCAACTTGCAAGAATGTAAAGGGGATGGTTTGGAGAATTCAAACGCAATTGGAGACACGGATGTTTTTGTCGTGGTTCCGATAGGTGGTGATATCGTACATCCACGTTGATGGAGACTTCAACCCACGAAGGGTAACGGTTGTGCGAGTCCACGGAGGGCTCGACCCATGAAGGGTCCACGAAGAAGCAACCTTGTCTATCCCACCATGGCCGTCGCCCACGAAGGACTAGCCTCACTAGCAGTAGATCTTCACGAAGTAGGCGATCTCCTTCCCCTTACAAACTCCTTGGTTCAACTCCACAATCTTGTCGGAGGCTCCCAAGTGACACCTAGCCAATCTAGGAGACACCACTCTCCAAGAAGTAACAAATGGTGTGTTGATGATGAACTCCTTGCTCTTGTGCTTCAAATGATAGTCTCCCGAACACTCAACTATCTATCACGGGATTTGGATTTGGTGGAAAGAAGATTTGAGTGGAAAACAACTTGGGGAAGGCTAGAGATCAATATTCATATGGTTGGAATGGAATATCTTGGCCTCAACACATGAGTAGGTGGTTCTCTCTCAGAACTGGTAAGTTGGAAGTGTACGTTTGTTCTGATGGCTCTCTCCACGAATGAAGAGGAGGTGGAGGGGTATATATAGCCTCCACACAAAATCTAACCGTTACACACAATTTACCAAACTCGGTGGGACCGAATCATCAAACTCGGTCGAACCGATTTAGTAAACCTAGTGACCATTAGGGTTTTCGGTGGGACCGATATGCAACTCGGTAGGACCGATATGGTTAGGGTTAGGGCATAACGGAATCTCCGTGATACCGATTACATAAAATCGGTGAGACCGAATTTGGTAATTAGCTAACCAGAGAGTTGGCCAGGTAAACTCGGTGGGACCGATTCGCTCTTTCGGTGAGACCGAAAAGTTATGAAAGGGAAACAAAGATTTTACATTGTAATCTCGGTGGGACCGATCGCTCACTTCGGTTAGACCGAAACGTTGCGAAGGGAAACAAAGAGATTACAATCCCATCTCGGTGAGACCGAGATCCCTATCAGTGAGACCGATTTGCCTAGGGTTTGTGGCAGTGGCTATGACATTTGAACTCGGTGGCGCCGGATAGAAAGAATCGGTAGGGCCGAGTTTGACTTTAGGTTTAGGTCATATGTGGATGTGAGAAAGTAGTGGAGGGTTTTGGAGCATATCACTAAGCACATGAAGAAAGAGGCTCATTAAGCAACACCTCATCCCTCCTTGATAGTATTGGCTTTTCCTATAGACTCAATGTGATCTTGGATCACTAAAATGTAAAATGTAGAGTCTTGAGCTTTTGAGCATGAGCCAATCCTTTGTCCTTTATCTTTTGAGGGATACACTTTCATCATCCATGCCATGCCATTCATTGAGCTTTCCTGAAATATTTGTCTTGTAATAGCATTAGCTCAATGAGCTATATGTTGCTATGAATTACCAAAACCACCTAGGGATAGTTGCACTTTCAATCTCCCCCTTTTTGGTAATTGATAACAACATATAGATCAAAGCTTCGACAAATGATAATAAAATTTGAAAAACATCGTCGCTTTGAGAAGTATGTGATAAGCAAGAGCTGCCCCTAAATTTGTGCATATAAATATTTGCTTTGGACTGCAATGCACAAGGAATTAGGCTCATGGGTTACTCTTCCATGTCACATACATCTTGGTGGAGCGCTCAAAATAACAGAGATTGAATACATGCACTCATCACCAAGCAAAGTGAATGATCATATAAGGATAAGTAAGATAATATCATAACGAGCATAAGTGTAGCTTATGATCAAACACATGATCATCAATGTCTCACAGGTAATTGCATAGTATCTCAAGCAATCAAAAAGAAAACAAAGTTCAACCAAGAAGACAAGAGAGAACAAAAGCAGCAAATCTCTCTCTCTCTCGAAGCCTATGATCAATACATTTTTCTCCCCCTTTGGCAACAAGTTACCAAAAAGTTCCTAGAAAATGCATAGGACTATATCGTCTCTCAGACTTGGTCTTTTGGTGGTGGTGTGCGGATAACTCCAAGAATGAAGGCTTCAGTCGATGTAGAAGGAGCTGAAGGAGTTGGTGCTGGAGCTAGTGGCGTTGGAGCTGTAGCTGGAGCTGATGAAGTGACTCTGGTGTCTTGAACTGGCTCTGCAACTCATCTATGAGCTCGTGGCACTCTGGCAAATGCATCAGTAGTTGTCCTGCCCTTCCTCTCCTGCATGTCATCCTGTAGCTGCTCCACAGCTGACTGAATCTCAGTTACTTTGACATCAAGATCATAGAATTTTTGTTCCATGATTCTTTCCAGGCTCTCCTAGTTTTGAGTTAGGGTGGCCAACCCCTTCTCAATCCACATAGTTGATGCTATCAAGTAACCAAGCTGCTCCTGCTTGTTCTCCAGAAAGTATTCAGATGCCTCTGCTTGAGTTGGCATCTTGGCAGCCTTCTATTTCCTTGCTTTCTCCTTCTTCTCTTGCGCTTGTACTGATGATGGTTCATTCTCAGTCATGACAACTTGATTGTCCTCAAAGTCAGGATAGAGAACCATGTGTTCCTTATCCAACAGATACTTTTATGTGCCCATCTTTGAGTTAATCAACTCCTGAATCTATGGGGCATATCAACAGCTCCTCTTCTAGTCTGCTGCTGTCCTCTTGATAGTTTCAACTATGAGGCTCATGGCTTTGAATTTCTGAGGCACAAAAAAAATGTGAAGCAAATTGATTGCATGCCCTCTGATAATGTTGTGGTCACCTGATTTGGGCAACAGAGTGTGCCTTAGGATCCAGTTGATCGTAGGCAGCCCTGACAGAAGAAAATGAACTGATCCAAACTTGAAAGACTCAAGTGCATCATCAGGGATCTCCTTGTACATCTGTGACATTGAGTTGTGTCCCATCTTCTTCTTGGCATAAATGTCCAAGTCATCTTCATTTTTCTTTGGGGCATTGATCAGACTTGCCCATTCCTCTATGGTTGACTGGTATCTCGTTCCTTCTGACATCCAAACTATCCTGCCATCTGGATAGAAATGTGATGTGGAGCAGAATTGCATTATGACCTCGTCATTCCAATTTGTGAGCTTCTGCCCAACAAAATCTGCAACTCCACAAGCACTGAAGCTGTCATACACTCCAGGATAGTGTTCTGCATTCTCCTGAATGTAGGTCCAGTCGACCCACCTCATATCACAAACTATGGGCTTCTTATCCAATAAGACGGTCTCATAGAAGTCCTGATGCTCCTTGGTGTGGAACATGTAATCTACAGCAGTCCTTCTCCTGGTGGAATATGGATATGACTCTCTCCATAGCCTCAACCCATGATCTCTCCTGATCTTCATGTTCTCAGCCATAGGATGAGCATCATTGTGGTCTGGAATCTTGGGTTTGAGCTTCCTTAGGACTTGCCCTTCTTCATCTTCCTCAGCATCAACCTCGGGCATTGGGGCCTTGTTCTTCTCAGTTGCTGGTATACTCCTGGTATTCCTCTTTGGTGCACTCTTGGGCTTGGGGGCAGCTTTGGGCTTTGACATTGCAACCCCTGACTTTATGGCATCACCCATCAGCTTTTGTGCCTTGGGTGCTGGCTCAGCAACCTCTTCTTCTTCCTCTTCCTCCATCATAGAAGGTTTCCCAATAACTCTGGCCATGGTCTTCTTGACCCTTTCCTTTCTTTTCTTTCCTTCAGCAGCAGCAGGTTCTTTGGGTTGGGATTCCAAAGAAGCTTGAGTGGAGACTCTGGCTTTGGACATTGGTTGTCTACCTGCTGGCCTTTTGATCTTCATTCCAGGCTTAACTGCTGTTGAGCTATACTCCTTGAGCACTTTCTTCTTTGAACTGGCCTCATCCTCAGCTGCCACATAATCCTCATCCTCAGACTCTGAGGTATTCTTCTTCCTTGTCCTTGTGGCAGCCTTGGGCAAGTTGCTGGGAGTGCTTCTGCTCCCCTCATCTAAACTGCTAGAGGGACTAGTGCCCTCACTCATGTGAATCTGCTCTTCTGACCTGTTCTTGCTGTCACTTTGGTCTGACATGCTGCTCACACTAACTGCTGACCCTGTGAATAGTTATAGATGAGGTAGAGTGGATGAGCATCACAAAATGCAGAGATTTTTGCAAAAGAATGATTCAAAAAACTTAGTTTTAGTTTTCCACAGAAAGCATTTTGGATCTACCGATTTTTAAACTCGGTGATACCGAAGCAGTTTTGGAACCTAAACTAGTGACCTCGGTCAGACCGAGTCACAGTTCGGTGGCACCGAGACTGCTAGGGTTTCACAAAGTTCTAAAATCGGTCACACCGATTTGTAATTCTCGGTCAGACCGAGACTTACTAGTGTAATGGCGTTAGCAAAATCGGTGGGACCGAGTTTTTCAACTCGGTGGGTCCGAGATGGTTTTGGCGGAAACCTAACCCTAAATTTTCGAATCACAACTGTTCTAAGGATTGTTTTGACTGGATAGAAATGTTTCAATCATGGCAAGATGCATTACGAACACAATGTGCTGAGAATCGGACGAGGATAGCATAGTGGTCGAGTTCATACCCTAGTTCGGCGGTGAACTCGCTACAGCGGCAACGGCGGAGAAGAATTCCGTTGATGGTGGCGGAGACCAGCGACAGGAGGCGGCTGGCGACGAAGTCGACGATCCGTAGACCTCGTAGGCAGAGCGAGCTATGCGCGAGCGAGGAGTTTAGGAGAAAGTTTTCCAAAAATTTGCCCGTGTGAATACATAGCCCGACACTGTCGGTGTGACCGAGTTGATCAACTCGGTGGCACTGAGATGCATAACTGTTAACAGTTATAGCAACTCGATGTGACCGAAAAGTTCAAATCGGTTGCACCGAGATTGAAAACTTAGATCGACTTAGTAATCTCGGTATGACCGAAATGGAGGAATCGGTCAGACCGAAAATCACAAAGAAGTTTTGGAAGTTTAAGTCTATGACGAATCGGGGACTCCGAGTGCTCCTCACACAGAGTGGTCGAATCTGACTTGATCAAATTTTGTGATGTAGCATGAATAGAGTTTGAGACGAGAAAAGCATAAATAGCTAGAGAAGGTTCTTAGGCATTCTTGTCCATCCACTTGGCCAAATAGAAAGAAACCAATCAATCAAAATAACAAGTGGATGTCCTCGAACGAGTAAAATATGCAACCAACATGCTCACTCAATAAAATGACAAATGAAATATGTGCCAAAGCATGCACAACCAATTCTAGCATCTATCAAACAATAGGCGATGACTAGGTCATCTATATATGAGTATATTGACTTAGGAGTCAAATGAGAACATTTGATCATAGGTCATACTCATCGTTTAAGCTCAAGTGGGGTTACCACTTTTACATAAAGCATTTATGTGTTCACATCATTAGAGTTGCTTTGACTCAATTCTTAGAGTTAAGCTCCCCCTAGATGTGAGATCCCCCCTTTGAGGGATAAACTAAACTTGGGTTTTGTTGATGATGACTTCATGTAGGTGTTGAAGATGTGGATGCTCAATATTGATGTAGATCTTTTGGAGCAATCCTTTGGAGTGAGTTGCACTTTCAATACCTACACGGGTTAGTCCCACAAGGAACAAACAAGAATATCCATAGACATAGAGTGATGCACACACAAAATGATGTCCATGAAAACATTAGGTTACCTTGTCCCTTGCCTTACCAACATGAGGGTTTGTGACTCCTTGAACTAGTGCAAGATATGGAAGATGATTGCACTTGTCCTTGCCATAATGATATGAGTGAAAAATGTTGGCGGAGTCACCTTTAAGAACTCTCTAGTTCTTCTTCTTCGGGATCCACATCATCTTGATGGGAATCCTTAGTGTAGTACTTGTGCTTGATGAAGTAGAACTTGACGTAGACTTGGGAACCCACTTGACCAAGGCCTTAGGTGCTTCTTCAAATGCATCAATCTCTTCTTGAAGCTTGTCCTTGCCTTTGTTCTTGTGGTCTTGTGGTGGAAGATCATCTTGTGCTTGTGTTCCCTTGAAGGAAGTAGTATCATACTTCTCCTGTTGAGGAACAAACTTCGTCTTGGGGTATTGATCTTCTTCCCACTCAACTCCATTGGCATTGAACTTTCGTTCAAAACCAACACCTTGATTCTTCCGGTGCCTTCCTTGCTTGCGTACAATTTCCTTAAATTGCTTACTCCCGGCAAGGCTCTTGTATACACCTTTCTCTATAATTCCCTTCAGTAAGTTGTTTTCTTGCTCAAGTGTAACTTGGCTAAGAGAATCATTAATGAAATCAAGAGAACTACTAGAAGCAACAATATTGACTTCGTATGGGCATTTTACTGGCAGCTATGGAGATAGCTACTCTAGCTACAGTTTCAGATACTCCCCCCATTTCATAAAGTATACGACCAGGTTTAACATCGGATACCCAATATTCGGGGGACCCCTTTCCCGAGCCCATACGTGTTTCTGTGGGTCTTAGTGTAACTGGTTTGTCGGTAAATATACGTACCCATATTTTTCCACCACGACGTGCATATCGTGTTATTGCTCTTCGTCGGGTTTAGCATTGTATTGTTACTACTAGAAGAAGAATATTTCTTGTTCTTGTTACTAGACTTGACTTCAGGCATGTAAGTAGATAAGAGTAAACGCTTGGCAATGTAAGAAGAACTTCTCTTACGAAGATCATCATTGATTGCCTTTAAGAACTCATGCTCTTGCTCAAGATTGAGGTTTTCAAAGCGTAACTTCTCATGAGCCCTTAAAAGTTCTCGATGATCTTTGAAGATAGTTTCATGAGCTAACTTAAGAGTGTTTAGTTCTTTAGTTAGACGCTCAATCTTCTCCTTTTCATTGTCATTCATTTCATCTTGATTAGCATGATTAATTGACGTTTCATCATAGTATTCATCACTAGAGTTGTCAACAAGTCAATCATCATCACCTAGCAAGTCATCTTCATCACTATTAAAATCAACATACTCGGGGTGTGTTACCTTAGGACCTTTGGCCATGAAGCATCTTCCAATTCCTTCATTTGGTGATTCAAATATGTCGTAGGAGTTGGTTGACACAAGTGCTAAACCGGAAACACCTTCATCTTGAGTGTGTTCGAAGTCAGAGTGATAGCTTCTCTCAGAGTGATTGTCGGAGTCGGAGCCGGATACCCATTCACCAACATGAGCTTGATGTCTTCGTTTGGTGTAGCTCTTTGATGACTTGTCCTTCCTTTCTGAATCCTTGCTTCTCCGTGAGGGTCTTCGTTCATAACGATCATCTCTACTCCTTCTCTCTCTTGGTGGTGATTCTTCTCTTCTACTTCTTCTCTTGGGAGAATCTTCTCTTCTTTTGTAGGGTGCCGTACACTCATTGGAATAGTGTCCGGGTCTCCCACAATTGTAGCAATTGCGCTCTCGACTGGAAGATCTTTTGTCATTGTAGGACCTTGACTTGGAGCTTCTTTCTTTGCTTCTACTCTTGTAGAATTTGTTGAAGTTCTTCACCATTAAGCTCAATTCTTCATTGAAGGTTTGTTTCTCACTTGATGATGTGGGGGCTTCACATGAGGCTTGGTAAGCACCACTTGACTTGTTGTGAAGTTCCTCCTTATCCTTGAGTGATATCTCATGAGCAACAATTCTTCCAATGACTTCTGTTGGCTTGAGATCTTTGTAATTTGGCATCATTTGGATCAATGTGCACACGGTATCATATTTTCCATCCAATGCTCTTAGGATCTTCTTGATGATGAATCTGTTGGTCATCTCTTCACTTTCTAAGCCGGCAATCTCATTTGTGATAAGAGCAAGCCTAGAGTACATTTCAGCGACACCTTCACCATCCTTCATTTTGAACTTGTCAAGCTGACTTTGGAGCACATACAACTTGGATTCCTTGACGGAGTCGGTACCTTCATGCATATCAATCAAAGTATCTCAAATTTCCTGTGCATTCTCAAGACGGCTGATTTTGTTGAATTCTTCGGGGCACAATCCGTTGAAGAGGATATCACAAGCCTGAGCGTTGTATTGCAACATATTCAACTCTTCCGCACTAGCTTCACGGTTCGGTTCTCTCCATAAAAGAATTCACCTTGCAAGCCAATACACACAATAGCCCAAACGGCGGGGTTATGTCCAAGAATATGCATTTTCATCTTATGATTCCAACTAGCAAAATTAGTGCCATCAAAGTAAGGACCTCTACGGTGATAATTTTCCTCGCTAGACGCCATACTCACCTAGGTTGTGAAACCAAGGCTATGACTGTTGGGGAACGTTGCAGAAAACAAAAAATTTCCTACGGTTTCACCAAGATCAATCTATGAGTTCATCTAGCAACGAGAGAGAGGAGTGCATCTACATACCCTTGTAGATCGAGCGGAAGCGTTCAACAGAACAGGGTTGAGGGAGTCGTACTCGTCGTGATCCAAATCACCAGAGATCCTAGCGTCGAACAGACGGCACCTCCGCGTTCAACACACGTACGGTCAGCGTGACGTCTCCTCCTTCTTGATCCAGCAAGGGGGAAGGAGAGGTTGATGAAGATCCAGCAGCACAACGGTGTGGTGGTGGATGCAGCAGGGATCCCGGCAGGGCTTCGCCAAGCGTATGCGGGAGGGAGAGGTGTAGCAAGGGGGAAGGGAGGCGCCAAGTGCAAGTGAGGGAGTCCTGGATTAGGGGGTGTCCGGATAGCCGGACTACAATCATCAGCCGAACTATCATCGGCCGGACTATCATCATCGACCGGACTCCAAGACTATGAAGATACAAGATTGAAGACTTCGTCCCGTGTCCGGATGGGACTTTCCTTGGTGTGGAAGGCAAGCTTGGCGATACGGATACGTAGATCTCCTACCATTGTAACCGACTCTATGTAACCCTAGCCCTCTCCGGTGTCTATATAAACCGGATGGCTCTAGTCCGTAGGACATAACAACAACAACAACAACCATTACAATCATACCATAGGCTAGCTTCTAGGGTTTAGCCTCCTTGATCTCGTGGTAGATCCACTCTTGTAAACATCCACAATATCAATATCAATCAAGCAGGACGTAGGGTTTTACCTCCATCAAGAGGGTCCGAACCTGGGTAAAACATCGTGTCCCTTGTCTCCTATTACCATCCGCCTAGACGCACAGTTCGGGACCCCCTACCCGAGATCCGCCGGTTTTGACACCGACATTGGTGCTTTCATTGAGAGTTCCTCTGTGTCGTCACCGATAGGCTTGATGGCCTCTTCAATCGACAACGACGCAGTCCTGGGTGAGACTTTTCTCCCCGGACAGATCTTCGTATTCGGCGGCTTCGCACTGCGGGCCAACTCACTTGGCCATCTGGAGCAGATCGAAAGCTACGCCCCTGGCCATCAGGTCAGGTTTGGAAGCCTAAACTTCACGGCCGATATCCGCGGGGACTTGATCTTCGATGGATCTGAGCCACAGCCGAGCGTGCCGCGCTGTCACGATGGGCATGACCTAACTCTACCGTCGGACAGCACCTTGGAGGCCGCACACGAATCTGCTCCGACCCATAGTCCGGAGCCGATCGCTCAGATCGAGGACGGATGGCTGGACACCGCCTCGGGAGCTGAAACTTCCACGGCGATGGAGCCGAACACTTACCTTGTCCCGCATAAAGCTCATGACTCCGAGGTGCCGGACTCTCTGCCGGACTCCGAACCTCCTGCGCCCCTGCCAGTCGAATCCGATTGGGCGCCGATCATGGAATTCACCGCTGCGGACATCTTTCAGCACTCACCCTTCGGCGATATCTTAAATTCGCTGAAGCATCTCTCGCTATCCGGAGAGCCCTGGCCGAACTACGGCCAGGATGGTTGGGACGCGGACGACGAAGAAATTCAGAGCCCACCCACCACCCACTTCATAGCCACCGTCGACGATCTAACCGACGTACTCGACTACAACTCCGAAGACATCAACGGTATGGACGACGATGCCGGAGACTATCAAGAACCAGTGCCTATAGGACACTGGAAGACCACCTCGTCATACGACATATACATGGTGGACACCCCAAAAGATGGGGACGGCGAAGAAGCAACGGAGGCCGATTCCTTAAAGAAATAGCCCAAGCGCCGACGTCAGCGGCGCCGCTCTAAATCCCGCCACAGCAAGAATGGAGATTCCGGCACATGAGATAATAACACCCCTGAAAGTGCCGAAGACAACCCCCTCCAGCACGATCCAGCGCAGGAGGAGGCAGAAGCAAGCCCTCACGAGAGGGCGGCAGACGAAGAGGTCGAGGATGATAATTACCTACCTCCCTCCGGAGACGAGGCACGCCTCGACGACGACGAATTCGTCGTGCCTGAGGATCCCGTACAACAAGAGCATTTCAGACGCAGGCTAATGGCCATGGCAAACAGCCTAAAGAAAAAGCAGCAACAGCTTCAAGCTGATCAAGACCTACTGGCCGACAGATGGACCGAGGTCCTCGCGGCCGAAGAGTATGAACTCGAACGCCCCTCCAAAAGTTACCCAAAATGCAAGTTGCTCCCCCGACTAGAGGAGGAAGCATACAAACCTGCATCACCAGCGCATAATACGGCAGCCGACCACCTCGTGGCCGCGACAGAGAGGCATGCAAGCCCTCCACCAAAACCGTACCCCGACATCGCTCAAAAAGCATGAAGCCACGGGGGAACGCGCCGGACTTGCGGGATATATTGGAGGACAAGGCAAGACAATCCAGATCTATCTATGGATCACGTCGGCGCCCCAAGACCCACGACGAATACCGTCGCGCCGGATACAACAGACAACGCTCTCTCGAGCTACGTCGCGATATTGCTCAATACAGAGGCGCCGCGCACCCACTATGCTTCACTGACGAAGTAATGGATCATCAAATCCCTGAAGGGTTTAAACCCGTTAATATCGAATCCTACGATGGCACAACAGACCCCGCGGTTTGGATTGAGGATTATCTCCTCCATATACATATGGCCCGCGGCGACGATCTTCACGCCATCAAATATCTCCCGCTCAAGCTTAAAGGACCAGCTCGGCATTGGCCTAACAGCCTGCCCGCAGAGTCAATTGGATGCTGGGAAGACCTGGAAGCTGCATTCCTCGACAACTTCCAGGGCACGTATGTGCGACCACCGGACGCAGATGACCTAAGCCACATAATCCAGCAGCCAGACGAATCGGCCAGACAATTATGGACACGGTTCTTAACAAAGAAAAATCAAATCGTCGACTGTCCGGATGCAGAGGCCCTCGCTGCCTTCAAGCATAACATCCGCGACGAGTGGCTGGCCCAGCACCTAAGACAGGAAAAGCCGAAATCCATGGCAGCCCTCACATCACTCATGACCCGCTTCTGTGCGGGAGAGGATAGCTGGCTAGCTCGCAACAACAACCTCAGCAAAAACGCTGACAGTCCGGATACCAAGGACCGCAATGGCAGGTTGCGTCAAAACAAAAACAAACGCCACATTAACGGCGACAGCAATGAGGATACGGCAGTCAACGCAGGATTCCGAGGCTCCAAGCCCGGTCAACGGAAGAAGCCATTCAAAAGAACCACTCCGGGCCCGTCCAATTTGGACCGAATACTCGACCGCTCCTGTCAAATACATGGAACCCCCGAAAAGCCAGCTAACCACACCAACAGAGATTGTTGGGTATTCAAGCAGGCAGGCAAATTAATCGCCGAAAACAATGACAAGGGGCTACACAGCGATGACAAGGAAGAGACCCGGCCGCCGAATAACAGAGGACAAAAGGGATTCCCCCACCCCAAGTTCGGACGGTAAACATCATATACGCAACGCATATACCCAAGAGGGAGCGGAAGCGTGCACTAAGGGACGTATACGCGATGGAGCCAGTCGCCCCAAAATTCAACCCATGGTCCTCTTGCCCGATCACTTTCGATCGAAGAGACCATCCGACCAGTATCCGCCATGGCGGATTCGCCGCATTGGTTTTAGACCCAATCGTCGATGGATTTCACCTCACAAGAGTACTAATGGATGGCAGCAGTAGCCTGAACCTGCTTTATCAGGATACAGTATGCAAGATGGGCATAGACCCTTCAAGTATTAAACCTACAAAGACAACCTTCAAAGGCGTCATACCAGGTGTCGAGGCCAGTTGTACAGGCTCAGTTACACTGGAAGTGGTCTTCGGATCCCCGGATAATTTCCGAAGCGAGGAGTTAATCTTTGACATAGTCCCGTTCCGCAGTGGCTATCACGCTCTGCTCGGACGAACCGCGTTCGCAAAATTCAACGCAGTGCCGCATTATGCATACCTTAAGCTCAAGATGCCAGGACCTCGTGGAGTCATAACGGTCAATGGAAACACGGAACGCTCCCTCCGAACGGAGGAACATACAGCGGCTCTCGCGGCAGAAGTACAGAGCAGCCTTTTAAGGCAATTTTCGAGTCCGGCCGCTAAACGACCGGACACGGCCAAACGTGCCCGGAGAAACATCAACCAAGACCACCTGGCACGTTCCGAGAACGCGTAGCAATGCGGCCTCAACCCCAGCCCTCGCACAATCGTAAGACAAACTCTCCGCGTACATAATTACGCCCTAGAGATACCGTGGGCATAGGGGGAGAGGCACAGCCACAACATACCCAGAGTGCGGTTCGACCACACCAGGTGCTCCCAAGTGTGTCGCTCTTTTTTATCTTTTATTTCTCTCTTTTTTCTACAGAACTCAGTCCGGCGGCGAACCTGCCGAACTCATGATGCAACAGCCAGGGAGGGACAAAGGCTGCGACGAACACTCAGGTGGTCTCCATTACGAGCATTAAATTTGTTAAATACACCATTCCGCGGCCTACCCCTGGAGGGAGACGCCTTTAATTCGTCCAATCCCTTGCTTTCCGCACTATTTGTATCATTCCGCACTCATAGCAGATCTTCTCGAATAAAATGCAGCACTTTTTGCCCATAACTGCATTACCTTATATATATATATGTTCATTTACGACATGTTGCATCCGTATAGTTTGGTACGGCCAAATACACCAGGGGCTTATGTTCCCCGCATTATGGTGTGATAAAGACCGCACACTTTCACAAGTGCGGCACCCCGAACTTATAGCATTATATGAATCGGCTCTGAATCATGTCTTGGGTCAATAGTTGGGTTTGCCCGGCTCCCATGTTTGGCACCTTACGTTCCGTTCTATCGGCTAAGGTAGCACTGGGAGAACCACTGCGATTGCGCCCCGGTTGAGCCGGGTTAACGCCTCAGTGGAGAAAGCTAAAACTGACTGTCATGATAAGGCGAGAGACTGGTCGCTGTTCGAGAGGTCTTTTC
Source organism: Triticum aestivum (assembly GCF_018294505.1). NCBI lineage: Eukaryota > Viridiplantae > Streptophyta > Magnoliopsida > Poales > Poaceae > Triticum > Triticum aestivum. The sequence continues at coordinate 731,569,745 of NC_057813.1, forward strand.
GGGTCCTTAAAGACCTACGCCGCTTCGAGCGAAGTTCCGGATAATGTCCGACGAAGGCGTGGATAGCGCCCCGAATTCGGTCTTCCGAATACTAGGGGCTTCGCCGAAATTTAAAATTATATAATTCTATGGCTAAGTGAGAGTGTTCAAGCACTATAAGTCCGGTTGCCTTGTTCGTTGTGTTGAGCGCCTCCCTAGATGGACCCAAAAATGGGAACAAGAGTGCTCAAATTTATCCCGAACACCCTAGCACTCGTGGCATGGGGGCTGAAGCCGACGACTTGCCATCTCTCAGATTTAATAAACGGCCGCACAGAAGGTAATATTTTAAATTAACAAGCGTTGCTTAGCGCATATGAACAAAGTTTTCAGCGCACATGATAACACATTGCGAATTTACTCAATAAATACATCCCTGGGGCACTCATCCGCAATCTTGCGGGCACCCTTCAGGACAGTCTTATAGTACATCTCGGGCGTAGGATATTCCTTGCCCGCTGGTGGCGTGTCAGTGATTAGCTTCTCCGCATCCAGCTTGCCCCAATGCACCTTTGCGCGGGCAAGGGCCCGACGAGCACCTTCAATACAGGCGGAGCGCTTGATAACCTCCACCCAGGGGCACACATCCACCAACCGTCGCACGAGGCCGAAGTAGCTCCCAGGCATGGCCTCTCCAGGCCACAGCCGGACTATGAGGCCCTTCATGGCCTGCTCGGCCGCCTTGTGGAGCTCGACCAGCTGCTTCAGCTGGTCGCTAGGGGGCACCGGATGGCCGGCCTCAGCATACTGAGACCAGAAGACCTTCTCCGTTGAGCTCCCCTCCTCGGCTCGGTAGAATGCGGCGGCATCAGACACACTGCGAGGCAGATCCACAAAAGCCCCTGGAAAGCTCCGAATTCGGGTAAGTAACACGTAATTTACATTCACATGCTTGCTTTGCATGAAAAATGCCTTACCCGCCGCTATCTTCCTCACCAACTCAATCTCCTGAAGGGACTTATGGGCATCGGCCTTGGCAGTTTTGGCACTTTCGAGAGCCGAGGCAATCTCGGACTCTCGAGTCTTTGAGTCACGCTCCAAACTCTCATGCTTTTCCATGAGAGCCTGGAGCTCTTGCCGAACCACCGCCACCTGCGCCTCCTGCTTTTCTCGCTCTGCCCGTTCCGCGGCCGCATTGCGTTCGGCCGCGGACACGGCCTCCTTCAGGGTCGCCACCTCGTTCGTGGCCCCTGCAGTACCCATGTTATCCTTGTTATTTTTTGTTGCAACCTAAATCCTTTTCTGTAAGGTACAAGTTCAAAGTGCTGTTACTCACCTTCTTTGTCCTGGAGCTGCTTCTTGGCACGGCCGAGCTCTTGCTCGGACCGCTCGAGCTCCTGCTTCAAAGCACCGACCTCCGAAGTCAGTGCGGCAGAGGTCAGCAGCGCAGCCTGCAACCCATATTGACATAATTTTTTAGCAACCCTGCGTATATCTTTTTTTTCCAGATCCTCAGTCTGGCTTTTCTTTCTGAACATCGAACCAAGCATCAGGGGCTACTGTCTATGCGTTATTACATTGCATATTTTTATCTTCTTACCTCAAAGCCTGATAGAAGGCTACTGCAGGCTTCGGTCAGCCCGCTCTTGGCGAGCTGTACCTTCTGAATCACCGCACTCATAATAGTGCGGTGTTCTTCCTCGATGGAAGCGCTCTGGAGCGCCTCCAACAAATTGTCCGGCGCCTCCGGTTGGACGGAAGCCGCTGGCGTCACGGTCTTGCCCTTCGTGCGAAGGGGCCGCCAGCCGGACTCCGGAACCACTGCGGGTTCTGATGTGGAGTCCGGCGCAAAGTCCGGGAGGCTGCCTTGTGGCGGCTCCGGAGCCTCCCCCTGATGGGTCCCTTCTTGGGATCCCACCTCGGTGTCCTCGGTGTCGCGAGGGGTGAAGGCGGTCGGGATGGAGTCTACATCCGACGGAGCCAACGACCCGCTCGATGAAGCGGGGAGATCATCATTGGCCGGACTACAGGCAGCATGCGGCATCAGAATGACACTATGTGACGCAGAAAAAGAAATTATAAATCATTCAGGAATCCGGATACTTACGATCTCGCCGGAGGCCTGGCCCTTGAAGGCCATTCTTCCTCGCCAACATTGATGTTGGCGGAGCTGTCCGGGGGAATAGTCCTTCCCCTCTTGGACCCTTCGGCCTCCCCTGTTGGGGAAGCCTTCCTCTTCCTCTCTCCCTCCTCTGGGAGAGAGTCCTCTTTCTCCTCCTCGTTTTTGAGGGAGGAGTCCGCCCCGGAGTCGTCGGACACCTGAAAACGGGAACTCTTTCGAGCACCCGTGGCCTCCTTCTTGGCCTTCTTCTCCGGCACCACGTGCGGTGCCGGAACCAGCAGCCTCGCTAGATGGGCGTCTACTGGGTTTTCTGGCATAGGAGCCGGGCAGGTAATCTGCTCCGCCTTCCTCATCCAGTCCTGTCAAAGGAAAAGGGGAAATTAAAACCCGCATAGAGTCAAACTATGAAAAGCAAGTGTCCCGTAAAGGGGTAGAATCACTTACCTCGTCGGCTTGGCGCTGCGAGCGAAATCCGCGATCTTCAGTCGCGGATGCGGGGGCTTCGGCGCCCTTAAACAGCACCCTCGAGGCGCCTTCGTACATCGTGTCGAAGAGCCCGCTCAGCGCCTGGTGTTGTTCCGGATTGAACTCCCACAGATTGAATGCCCGTTCTTGGCATGGGAGAATCCGGCGGACGAGCATGACTTGGACCACGGTAACCAGCCTGAGCTTCTTCACCAGCTTCTGGATACAGGCTTGGAGTCCCGTCAGCTCCTCCGAACTACCCCACAGCAAGCCCTTCTCTTTCCAGGAGGTGAGCTGCGTGGGGATACCAGATCTGAACTCGGGGGCCGCTGCCCACGTAGGGTCGCGCGGCTCGGTGATATAGAACCACCCCGATTGCCACCCCTTGACGGATTCCACGAAGGCCCCTTCGAACCAAAGGACGTTGGGCATCTTGCCCAACATGGCGCCTCCGCACTCCGCTTGAGTGCCCTTCACTACCTTCGGCTTGACATTGAAGGTCTTGAGCCACAAGCCGAAGTGGGGCTGGATGCAGAGGAAGGCCTCGCACACGACGATAAACGCCGAGATGTTGAGGATGAAGTTCGGTGCCAGATCATCGAAATCCAGGCCGTAGTAGAACATGAGCCCCCGGACAAAGGGGTGAAGTGGAAATCCCAGTCCGCGGAGGAAGTGGGGAAGAAAAACGACCCTCTCATGGGGCCTGGGGGTGGGGATGAGCTGCCCCTTGTCGGGCAGCCGGTGCGCGATGTCGCCGGACAGGTAGCCGGTGCTGCGCAGTCTTTTGATGTGATCCTCCGTAACGGAGGAGGTCATCCACTTGCCTCCCACTCCAGACATGACTGGGAAGGTTGAGACGAGATGTGCGGGCTTGGGCGCTAGAGCTCGAGTGCGCAGAGATGGATAAGCAAAGGAGGAAGAAGGCGTAGGTGAAAAGGTGAATCCTTATCCCTTATATGGGCGGGCGAAGTCTATGCGTCCCCCACCGGCCTGGTAAAACTCGCTTATCCCCCAAGCGTCACCATCAATGGCGCGGTTGGGTTACCCACGTCCGTATTGATGAGAATCCCAGATTAAGGGGAACACGATCTCTGCTTCGACAAGACATGCCAAGGAAACCGCTTCACTAAATGCGCTGAGGTGGTAGAGTAAAAAACGATTCAAGTAATGGCTTGGTAGTGGCGTGACATCATGCCGCAAAAAACGTCAGCAGATTGAACTTGTGTATATATTATTCTCTCTATGGTGTAATGTGGAATTTATTTTGCAGAGCCGGACACTATCCTGGTGTTCACAATCTTCTATCATTCGGAGGAGGAACCCGCCTTACAATGCCAAGCAATATACGCGCCGGACTTATCGTCATTGAAGCCTGGTTCAGGGGCTACTGAGGGAGTCCTGGATTAGGGGGTGTCCGGATAGCTGGACTACCATCATCAGCCAAACTATCGTCGGCCGGACTATCATCATCGACCGGACTCCAAGACTATGAAGATACAAGATTGAAGACTTCGTCCCGTGTCCGGATGGGACTTTCCTTGGCATGGAAGGCAAGCTTGGCGATACGGATACGTAGATCTCCTACCATTGTAACCGACTCTATGTAACCCTAGCCCTCTCCGGTGTCTATATAAACCGGATGGCACTAGTCTGTAGGACATAACAACAACAACAACAACAACAACAACCATTACAATCATACCATAGGCTAGCTTCTAGGGTTTAGCCTCCTTGATCTCGTGGTAGATCCACTCTTGTAAACATCCACAATATCAATATCAATCAAGCAGGACGTAGGGTTTTACCTCCATCAAGAGGGCCCGAACCTGGGTAAAACATCGTGTCCCTTGTCTCATGTTACCATCCGCCTAGACGCACAGTTCGGGACCCCCTACCTGAGATCCGCCGGTTTTGACACCGACAGCAAGGGTACGGCTGCCCTCCCTCCCCCCCCTCTACATATAGGGTCCCCAGGGGGGGCGCGGGCCCTAGGAGATGGGATCTCCTAGGGGGGGCGCCGGCCAAGGGGGGTGCCTTGCCCCCCAAGGCAAGTGGAGGCGCCCCCTCCCTTAGGGTTCCCAACCCTAGGCGCAGGGGGGCCAAGGGGAGGGAGAGCACCAGCCCACTAGGGGCTGGTTCCCCTCCCACTTCAGCCCATGGAGCCCTCCGGGATAGGTGGCCCCACCCGGTGGACCCCCGGGACCCTTCCGGTGGTCCCGGTACAATACCGATAACCCCTAAAACTTTCCCGATGGCCGAAACTCGACTTCCCATATATAATTCTTTACCTCCGGACCATTCCGGAACTCCTCGTGACGTCCGAGATCTCATCCGGGACTCCGAACAACTTTCGGTTTGCTGCATACTAATATCTCTACAACCCTAGCGTCACCGAACCTTAAGTGTGTAGACCCTATGGGTTTGGGAGACACGTAGACATGACCGAGACGGCTCTCTGGTCAATAACCAACAGCGGGATCTGGATACCCATGTTGGCTCCCACATGCTCCTCGATGATCTCATCGGATCAACCACGATGTCGAGGATTCAAGCAGCCCCGTATACAATTCCCTTTGTCAATCGGTATGTTACTTGCCCGAGATTCGATCGTCGGTATCCCAATACCTCGTTCAATCTCGTTACCGGCAAGTCACTTTACTCGTACCGTAATGCATGATCCCGTGACCAGACACTTGGCCACTTTGAGCTCATTTTGATGATGCATTACCGAGTGGGCCCAGAGATACCTCTCCGTCATACGGAGTGACAAATCCCAGTCTCGATTTGTGTCAACCCAACAGATACTTTCAGAGATACCCGTAGTATACCTTTATAGTCACCCAATTACGTTGTGACGTTTGGTACACCCAAAGCACTCCTACGGTATCCGGGAGTTACACGATCTCATGGTCTAAGGAAAAGATACTTGACATTGGAAAAGCTCTAGCAAACGAACTACACGATCTTGTGCTATGCTTAGGATTGGGTCTTGTCCATCACATCATTCTCCTAATGATGTGATCTCGTTATCAATGACATCCAATGTCCATAGTCAGGAAACCATGACTATCTGTTGATCAACGAGCTAGTCAACTAGAGGCTCACTAGGGACATGTTGTGGTCTATGTATTCACACGTGTATTACGATTTCCGGATAATACAATTATAGCATGAATAAAAGACAATTATCATGAACAAGGAAATATAATAATAATCCTTTTATTATTGCCTCTAGGGCATATTTCCAACAGTCTCCTACTTGCACTAGAGTCAATAATCTAGTTACATTGTGATGAATCGAACACCCATAGAGTTCTGGTGTTGATCATGTTTTGCTCGCGGAAGAGGTTTAGTCAACGGATCTGTGACATTCAGATCCGTATGTACTTTGCAAATATCTATGTCTCCATCTTGAACATTTTCACGGATGGAGTTGAAATGACGCTTGATGTGCCTGGTCTTCTTGTGAAACCTGGGCTCCATGGCAAGGGCAATAGCTCCAGTGTTGTCACAGAAGAGAGTGATTGGCCCCGATGTATTGGGTATGACTCCTAGGTCGGTGATGAACTCCTTCATCCATATTGCTTCATGCGCTGCCTCCGAGGCTGCCATGTACTCCGCTTCACATGTAGATCCCACCACGACGCTCTGCTTGCAACTGCACCAGCTTACTGCTCCATGATTCAACATATACACGTATCCGGTTTGTGACAGAGTCATCCAGATCTGTGTCGAAGCTAGCATCGATGTAACCCTTTACGACGAGCTCTTCATCACCTCCATAAACGCGAAACATGTCCTTTGTCCTTTTCAGGTACTTCAGGATATTCTTGACTGTTGTCCAGTGTTCCTTGCCGGGATTACTTTGGTACTTTCCTACCAAACTTACGGCAAGGCTTACATCAGGTCTGGTACACAACATGGCATACATAATAGATCCTATGGCTGAGGCATAGGGGATGACACTCATCTCTTCTATATCTTCTGTCGTGGTCAGGCATTGAGCCGAGCTCAATCTCACACCTTGCAATACAGGAAAGAACCCTTTCTTGGATTGATCCATATTGAACTTCTTCAATATCTTATCAAGGTATGTGCTTTATGAAAGACCTATGAGGCGTCTTGATCTATCCCTGTAGATCTTGATGCCTAATATGTAAGCAGCTTCTCCAAGGTCCTTCATTGAAAAACACTTATTCAAGTAGGCCTTAATGTTGTCCAAAAGTTCTATATCATTTCCCATCAAAAGTATGTCATCTACATATAATATGAGAAATGCTACACAGATCCCACTCATTTTCTTGTAAACGCAGGCTTCTCCATAAGTCTGCATAAACCCAAACACTTTGATCATCTCATCAAAGTGAATGTTCCAACTCCGAGATGCTTGCACCAGCCGATAAATGGATCGCTGGAGCTTGCATACCTTGTTAGCATTCTTAGGATCGACAAAACCTTCCGGCTGCATCATATACAGTTCTTCCTTAGGATAGCCATCAAGGAATGCTGTTTTGACGTCCATCTGGCATATCTCATAATCATAGTATGCGGCAATTGCTATCATGATTCGGATGGACTTCAGCTTCGCTACGGGAGAAAAAGTCTCACTGTAGTCAACCCCTTGAACTTGCCGATAACCCTTAGCGACAAGTCGAGCTTTATAGATGGTAACATTACCATCCGCGTCCGTCTTCTTCTTAAAGATCCATTTATTTTCTATCGCTCGCTGATCATCGGGCAAGTCTGTCAAAGTTCATACTTTGTTTTCATACATGGATTCTATCTCGGATTGCATGGCTTCAAGCCATTTGTTGGAATCTGGGCCCGCCATCGCTTCTTCATAGTTCGAAGGTTCACTGTTGTCTAACAACATGATTTCCAGGACAGGGTTGCAATACCACTCTGGTGTGGAACGTGTCCTTGTGGACCTACGAAGTTCAGTAGCAACTTAATCCGAAGTACCTTGATCATCATCATTAATTTCCTCTCTAGTCGGTGTAGGCACCACAGGAACATTTTCCTGAGCTGCACTACTTTCCGGTTCAAGAGGTAGTACTTCATCGAGTTCTATTTTCCTCCCACTTACTCCTTTCGAGAGAAACTCTTTTTCCAGAAAGGATCCGTTCTTGGCAACAAAGATCTTGCCTTCGGATCTAAGGTAGAAGGTATACCCAATGGTTTCCTTAGGGTATCCTATGAAGACGCATTTTTCCGACTTGGGTTCGAGCTTTTCAGGTTGAAGTTTCTTGACATAAGCATCGCATCCCCAAACTTTTAGAAACGACAGCTTAGGTTTCTTCCCAAACCATAATTCATACGGTGTCGTCTCAACGAATTTAGATGGAGCCCTATTTAAAGTGAATGTAGCTGTCTCTAGAGCGTATCCCCAAAATGATAGCGGTAAATCGGTAAGAGACATCATTAAATCGCACCATATCCAATAGAGTGTGATGACGACGTTCGGACACACCATTACACTGAGGTGTTCCAGGCGGCGTGAGTTGTGAAACGATTCCACATTTCCTTAAGTGTGTACCAAATTCGTGACTTAAATATTCTCCTCCACGATCTGATCGTAAGAACTTTATTTTTTGGTCACGTTGATTCTCTACTTCATTCTGAAATTCCTTGAACTTTTCAAAGGTCTCATACTTGTGTTTGATCAAGTAGACATACCCATATCTACTCAAGTCATTAGTGAGAGTGAGAACATAATGATATCCTCCGCGAGCCTCAACACTCATTGGACCGCACACATCAGTATTTATGATTTCCAATAAGTTGGTTGCTTGCTCCATTGTTCCGGAGAACGGAGTCTTGGTCATTTTGCCCATGAGGCATGGTTCGCATGTGTCAAATGATTCATAATCGAGAGACTCTAAAAATCCATCTGCATGGAGCTTCTTCATGCGCTTGACACCAATGTGACCAAGGCGGCAGTGCCACAAGTATATGGGACTATCGTTATCAACTTTACATCTTTTGGTATTCACACTATGAATATGTGTAACATTACGTTCGAGATTCATTAAGAATAAACAATTGACCATCGGGGCATGACCATAAAACATATCTCTCATATAAATAGAACAACCATTATTTTCGGATTTAAATGAGTAGCCATCTTGTATTAAACGAGATCCAGATACAATGTTCATGCTCAAACCTGGCACTAGATAACAATTATTGAGGTTTAAAACTAATCCCGTAGGTAAATGTAGAGGTAGCGTGCCGACGGCGATCACATCGACCTTGGAACCATTCCCGACGTGCATCGTCACCTCGTCCTTCGCCAGTCTCCGCTTATTCCGCAGCTCCTGCTTTGAGTTACAAATATGAGCAACGGCACTGGTATCAAATACCCAGGAGCTACTATGAGCACTGGTAAGGTACACATCCATTACATGTATATCACATATACCTTTAGTGTTGCCGGCCTTCTTGTCCGCTAAGTATTTGGGGCAGTTCCGCTTCCAGTGACCCTTCCCTTTGCAATAAAAGCACTCAGTCTCAGGCTTGGGTCCATTCTTTCACTTCTTCCCGTCAACTGGCCGACCAGGTGCAGCAACATCCTTGCCGTCCTTCTTGAAGTTCTTCTTACCCTTGCCTTTCTTGAACTTGGTGGTTTTATTGACCATCAACACTTGATGTTCCTTTTTGATTTCTACCTCTGCTGACTTCAGCATTGAAAATACTTCAGGAATAGTTTTCACCATCCCCTGCATATTGTAGTTCATCACAAAGCTCTTGTAGCTCGGTGGGAGCGACTGAAGGATTCTGTCAATGACCGCCTCATCCGGGAGGTTAATGTCCAGCTGGGACAGGCAGTTGTGCAACCCAGACATTTTGAGTATGTGCTCACTGACAGAACTATTTTCCTCCATCTTACAACTATAGAACTTGTCGGAGACTTCATATCTCTCGACCCAGGCATGAGCTTGGAAAACCATTTTCAGATCCTCGAACATCTCATATGCTCCGTATTGCTCAAAACGCTTTTGGAGCCCGGTTCTAAGCTGTAAAGCATGCCGCGCTGAACGAGGGAGTAATCATCAGCACATGACTGCCAAGCGTTCATAACATCTTGGTTCTCTGGGATGGGTGCTTCACCTAGCGGTCCTTCTAGGACATATGCTTTCCTGGCAGCTATGAGGATGATCCTCAGGTTCCGGACCCAGTCCGTATAGTTGCTGCCATCATCTTTCAGCTTGGTTTTCTCTAGGAACGCATTGAAGTTCATGTTGACATGAGCGTTGGCCATTTGATCTACAAGACATTTTTGCAAAGATTTTAGACTAAGTTCATGATAATTAAGTTCATCTAATCAAATTATTTAATGAACTCCCACTCAGATTGACATCCCTCTAGTCATCTAAGTGTTACATGATCCGAGTCGACTAGGCCGTGTCCGATCATCACGTGAGACGGACTAGTCATCATCGGTGAACATCTCCATGTTGATCGTATCTTCCATATGACTCATGTTCGAACTTTCGGTCTCTTGTGTTCCGAGGCCATGTCTGTACATGCTAGGCTCGTCAAGTCAACCTAAGTGTTTTGCATGTGTAAATCTGTCTTACACCCGTTGTATGTGAACGTTAGAATCTATCACACCCGATCATCACGTGGTGCTTCGAAACAACGAACTGTCGCAACGGCGCACAATTAGGGGGAACACTTTCTTGAAATTATTATGAGGGAGCATCTTATTTACTACCGTCGTTCTAAGTAAACAAGATGCAAAAACATGATAAACATCACATGCAATCAAATAGTAGTGACATGATATGGCCAATATCATATAGCTCCTTTGATCTCCATCTTCGGGGTTCCATGATCATCTTCGTCACCGGCATGACACCATGATCTCCATCATCATGATCTCCATCATCGTGTCTCCATGAAGTTGCTCGCCAACTATTACTTCTACTACTATAGCTAATGGTTTAGCAATAAAGTAAAGTAATTACATGGCGTTAAATCATTGACACGCAGGTCATACAATAATTAAGACAACTCCTATGGCTCCTGCCGGTTGTCATACTCATCGACATGCAAGTCATGATTCCTATTACAAGAACATGATCTCATACATCACAATATATCATTCATCATTCATCACAACTTTTGGCCATATCACATCACAAAGCAATTGCTGCAAAAACAAGTTAGACGTCCTCTAATTGTTGTTGCATCTTTTACGTGGCTGCAATAGGGTTCTAGCAAGAACGATTTCTTACCTATGAAAAAGCCACAACGTGATTTTTCAACTTCTATTTACCCTTCATAAGGACCCTTTTCATCGAATCCGCTCCAACTAAAGTGGGACAGACAGACACCCGCTAGCCACCTTATGCAACTAGTGCATGTCAGTTGGTGTCTCACGTAAGCGTACGGGTAAGGTCGGTCCGGGCCGCTTCATCCCACAATACCGGTGAAGCAAAATAAGACTAGTAGTGGCAAGAAAGTTGACCACATCTACGCCCATAACAGATTTGTGTTCTACTCGTGCAAAGAGAACTACGCATAAACCTGGCTCTGATACCACTGTTGGGGAACGTTGCAGAAAACAAAAAATTTCCTACGGTTTCACCAAGATCAATCTATGAGTTCATCTAGCAATGAGAGAGAGGAGTGCATCTACATACCCCTGTAGATCAAGCGGAAGCGTTCAAGAGAACGGGGTTGAGGGAGTCGTACTCGTCGTGATCCAAATCACCGGAGATCCTAGCGCCGAACGGACGGTACCTCCGCGTTCAACACACGTATGGTCAGAGGGACGTCTCCTCCTTCTTGATCCAACAAGGGGGAAGGAGAGGTTGATGAAGATCCAGCAGCACGACGGCGTGGTGGTGGATGCAGCAGGGATCCCGGCAGGGCTTCGCCAAGCGTCTGCGGGAGGGAGAGGTGTAGCAAGGGGAAAGGGAGGCGCCAAGTGCAACGGTACGGCTGCCCTCCCTCCCCCCTCTATATATAGGGTCCCCAGGGGGGCGCCGGCCCTAGGAGATGGGATGGGGCGGCGTCCAAGGGGGGTGCCTTGCCCCCCAAGGCAAGTGGAGGCGCCCCCTTCCCTAGGGTTCCCAACTCTAGGCACAGGGGGGCCCAAGGGGGGGTGCACCAGCCCACCAGGGGCTGGTTCCCCTCCCACTTCAGCCCATGGGCCCCCCCGGGATAGGTGGCCCCACCCGGTGGACCCCCGGGACCCTTCCGGTGGTCTCGGTACAATACCGGTGACCCCCGAAACTTTCCCGATGGCCGAAACTCGACTTCCCATATATAATTCTTTACCTCCGGACCATTCCGGAACTCCTCGTGACGTCCGAGATCTCATCCGGGACTCCAAACAACTTTCGGTTTGCTGCATACTAATATCTCTACAACCCTAGCGTCACCGAACCTTAAGTGTGTAGACCCTACGGGTTCGGGAGACACGTAGACATGACCGAGACGGCTCTCCGGTCAATAACCAACAGAGGGATCTGAATACCCATGTTGGCTCCCACATGCTCCTCGATGATCTCATCGGATCAACCATGATGTCGAGGATTCAAGCAACCCCGTATACAATTCCCTTTGTCAATCGGTATGTTACTTGCCCGAGATTCGATCATCGGTATCCCAATACCTCGTTCAATCTTGTTACCGGCAAGTCACTTTACTCGTACCGTAATGCATGATCCCATGACCAGACACTTGGTCACTTTGAGCTCATTATGATGATGCATTACCGAGTGGGCCCAGAGATACCTCTCCGTCATACGGAGTGACAAATCCCAGTCTCGATCTATGTCAACCCAACAGATACTTTTGGAGATACCTGTAGTATACCTTTATAGTCACCCAGTTACGTTGTGACGTTTGGTACACCCAAAGCACTCCTATGGTATCCGGGAGTTACACGATCTCATGGTCTAAGGAAAAGATACTTGACATTGGAAAAGCTCTAGCAAACGAACTACACGATCTTGTGCTATGCTTAGGATTGGGTCTTGTCCATGACATCATTCTCCTAATGATGTGATCTCGTTATCAATGACATCCAATGTCCATAGTCAGGAAACCATGACTATCTGTTGATCAACAAGCTAGTCAACTAGAGACTCACTAGGGACATGTTGTGGTCTATGTATTCACACGTGTATTACGATTTCCGGATAATACAATTATAGCATGAATAAAAGACAATTATCATGAACAAGGAAATATAATAATAATCCTTTTATTATTGCCTCTAGGGCATATTTCCAATAATGACCACCAAAAGCTATGGAAATCAAAGCAAATGGAGAACAAAGCTCTGATACCACTTGTAGGACCTTGAAGTATGTCTAGAGGGGGGTGATTAGACTACTTGACCAATTAAAAACTTAACCTTTTCCCAATTTTAGACTTTGGCAGATTTTGGCTATCTTTAAGCAAGTCAAGCAATCTTCACGCAATTCAAGCAAGCATGCAAAGAGTATATAGGTAGCGGAAAATAAAGCATGCAACTTGCAAGAATGTAAAGGGAAGGGTTTGGAGAATTCAAACGCAATTGGAGACACGGATGTTTTTGTCGTGGTTCCGATAGGTGGTGCTATCGTACATCCACGTTGATGGAGACTTCAACCCATGAAGGGTAACGGTTGCACGAGTCCACGGAGGGCTCCACCCACGAAGGGTCCACGAAGAAGCAACCTTGTCTATCCCACCATGGCCGCCGCCAACGAAGGACTTGCCTCACTAGCGGTAGATCTTCACGAAGTAGGCGATCTCCTTGCCCTTACAAACTCCTTGGTTCAACTCCACAATCTTGTCAGAGGCTCCCAAGTGACACCTAGCCAATTTAGGAGACACCACTCTCCAAGAAGTAACAAATGGTGTGTTGACGATGAACTCCTTGCTCTTGTGCTTCAAATGATAGTCTCCCCAACACTCAACTATCTCTCACAGGATTTGTATTTGGTGGAAAGAAGATTTGAGTGGAAAGCAACTTAGGGAACGCTAGAGATCAAGATTCATATGGTTGGAATGGAATATCTTGGCCTCAACACATGAGTAGGTGGTTCTCTCTCAGAACTGGTAAGTTGGAAGTGTACGTTTGTTCTGATGGCTCTCTCCACGAATGAAGAGGAGGTGGAGGGGTATATATAGCCTCCACACAAAATCTAACCATTACACACAATTTACCAAACTCGGTGGGACCGAATCATCAAACTCGGTCGGACCGATTTAGTAAACCTAGTGACCGTTAGGGTTTTCGGTGGGACCAATATGCAACTCGGTAGGACCGATATGGTTAGGGTTAGGGCATAACATAATCTCGGTGAGACCGATTACACAAACTCGGTGAGACCGAATTTGGTAATTAGCTAACCAGAGAGTTGGTCAGGTAAACTCGGTGGGACCGATTCGCTCTTTCGGTGAGACTGAAATGTTACGAAAGGAAAACAGAGAGTTTACATTGTAAACTCGGTGGGACCGATCGCTCACTTCGGTTAGACCGAAACGTTACGAAGGGAAACAGAGAGATTACAATCCCATCTCGGTGAGACCGAGATCCCTACCGGTGAGACCGATCTGCCTAGGGTTTGTGGCAGTGGCTATGACATTTGAACTCGGTGGCGCCGGATAGAAAGAATCGGTAGGGCCGAGTTTGACTTTAGGTTTAGGTCATATGTGGATGTGAGAAAGTAGTGGAGGGTTTTGGAGCATATCACTAAGCACATGAAGCAAGAGGCTCATTAAGCAACACCTCATCCCTCCTTGATAGTATTGGCTTTTCCTATAGACTCAATGTGATCTTGGATCACTAAAATGTAAAATGTAGAGTCTTGAGCTTTTGAGCTTGAGCCAATCCTTTGTCCTTTATCTTTTGAGGGATCCACTTTCATCATCCATGCCATGCCATTCATTGAGCTTTCCTGAAATATTTGTCTTGGAATAGCATTAGCTCAATGAGCTATATGTTGTTATGAATTACCAAAACCACCTAGGGATAGTTGCACTTTCAGAAGCATAGCCAAGGGCTTTCTGACCGAAGAGTGCATCTCCTACTGCATGAATTATGTAGGCATCAAGGACCCCGTTGGTCTGCCCGTCAACAGGCACCTCGGCAGGCTCGATGGATGGGGTCACCGTGAGGGTCGCCGCGAAATGCATGTCGACTTCGAGGGTCGACTCGCCGACTTTGAAAGAGCAAACCTAGTCATGCTACAACACATGGACGTGGTCAATCCTTGGGTGGTAGAGCACAAAACCTTTTTTGAGAAGACATACAATGACCGAGGCCAACAGAGGATGGACGGAGATATAATCAAAGAGCACAACTCATGTTTCACCTTTTGGTTCAAGCAGAAGCTTCTATTGTACCCTTTACATGAGGATTCTTCCGCGGAAGATCAACTCATATTCTCCTTGTCACAGGGCACTGAGCACAACCTGATGACCTATGAGGCGTACGATATCAATGGCTACACATTCTACACCGAGGACAAGGACATGAAGAGCTATGGTTATCAGAACTCCGGGGTAACAATGGAATCCTACACTGGTAATGACAAGGACAGATACTACGGAAGGATCGAGGAGATCTGGGAGCTGAGCTATGCTGGAGAGAAGGTCCCGATGTTCCATGTCAGATGGGCCAAGAGAGTCATAAAAGAAGACCGGTATTTCACCACCATGGTTATACCCGAAGACAAATCCAAGACCGCGGGCGCAAACGTCACCGCGAAAAATGAGCCATGGGTACTGGCTTCCCAAGTGGACCAATGCTTCTTCATTACCGACCCGCCAAAGCCCAGTCGTGTTGTCGTGAGGAGAGGCAAAAGGAAGATCATCGGAATGGATGGAGTCGCCAATGAGCAAGACTTCGACAAGTACGGCGACCCGAAGATGGAACATGACGACAATGATGAAGTATCAGCATACACCACAAGAAGAAGCAGGACCACCCTACCTAAAGGACGTCCGTTCAAGAGAAGAACTCCATTTACGAAAATTAAGGGCAAGAAGATTGTGAACAAATAGCTAGCTAAGATCGATTGTATTTAAATTGTAGCCTTCATTTCTTGATTGTATTTCATGGGCACTTTTTGAACTCATGAATGTTTTTAAATTTCATGGACACTCGATCTCAATCCCCCTCCATCTCGATCGCTATCCCACCTCGCCAGATCCAGTCCCCCTCACCGCCGAGAACCCTCCCCCCACTCCACCTATTGCCCTCGCACTGTGGCCTCCCTCCCTCCCTCGCCAGATTCCCCACTCGATTGACCCCAACTGTACGCCGCCGCTGCAGCCGCCCACGCGCCCCCGCCGTCCGCCGCCTCCGTCCGCCGCAGCCGCCCACGC
>NC_057813.1:731586205-731604057 GCF_018294505.1 Triticum aestivum
TCCCCGCCTCCCCCGCGAGGGCCGCCTCTATCGCCTCCCTCCCTAACCCTCGGAGCCGCCGGAGACTTGGAGCCTTGGCGCCGCCCCACGTCCACCAGGAGAGGAGGCCCCACGTCCATGTCACCGCGGCCACTGGCCGCCCCGTGCTCTGTCGTCGTGTCTAGGAGCTGCGTCCATGGATTGGAGCCGGGTCATCAAGGATCGAGCGCCTCGACCTCTTCTTCCTCATCACTGACCACTGCTTCTCGGCGTCGATCCGCGCTGCCCCGACCACCGTCGGCCTCGCCATCTCCGTCCCCAGCTCCGCAGTGAGCGTCTCCATCGATTCCCCCTCTTTTCCCCTAGTTTAGTCGCCGTTTGTGCCACCCACCACTTCCCTGCGGGCTCGTGCTCACCGCACCGGCCGCCCCTCGCGTGGCCGTGCGCCACCCACTCCCTACCTCGTTGTGGTCGCACCCTGCAGAATGCACTTTCTGAATACGTTGTCACAACTAGTAGTGTGCATCAGATGCAGAGTAGATGGAAGGCAGGGGAGGGATAAAATTATGCACTGACATCAAATTCTCAGTTTTTAGTCACTGCTAGTATTTGACATGAATGCTTCCTTCATCATTGCAAGTTTTATGTGTGTAATCATCAACTCGCAGATTTGTTAATATATAGCAGTATCAACATGATACATCTGCGGTGCACTTCATCAAGATCATGACAGTTTTATACTATGCCAATAATATATCTTCGAGGATGGGTCTGATTCTTCTTCATTATTGGAGCTCAAATAGTAGAGTAGGCCCTTCGAGCAAAATGTTTCCTTCGATATCGCTTTCGCGTAGAAAACTATGCAAAAGAAGCTCATTTGTGTCGATAAGAATCGCATAGTATATAATTGCTAGTTTGACAGCCTTATTCCAAAAGATTATACTAAGTTTGCGTCGATAAGAAAGGGATTTGTTCCTTGTCTTGTTCTTGGTTGCCTTGCTTTGCTGGACGGTCCATGGATTGAAGTGATAAACTCTAGTAGTAGCTTGGAGATGTGCTCAAAAACTTTTAGCCGACCTCATGGTTTCAGATGCTCACTTCAATTTGTGCATGTTCTTTGCACAAAGATACTTCATCAAGATTATGGTAGTCTCATACGCCAATATATCTTGGTGGATAGGGTCTGATTCTTCTTCGTAGTTGGAGCTTCATTAGTAGGCCTTGTTTGGCGCAAACAAAATAAAATCTTTCCTTTCGCATCGCTTTCGCGTAGAAAACTATGGAAAAGACGAAGCTCATTATCGCCTAATGTTGGGGCCCTGGGTGATTATGTTAACAACTAATTCCTAGGGATTAAACTAGTTTGGTATTTTTCTGTAAATTTAGTTAAATTTAGTGTATATCCAGTTTGCATACTCAGTTTATACTCCTAAAACAATGCAAACAAATCAGCATTGGAGGCTTATCTTTGAGGCTCATCTCTATTACATATCAGAACTTGCAAACAAATCTGTGAAAGACTTGTAAAGTTGTTGGGTTTTGTCTCCGACCATTGTGTCGTGATGAATTTGCAGATACCCCGAGAGGCCCTTGAGTTTGCCGGAATGTCGATTAACTTCCGTTCCGGGAAATTCGGGTACTCCATATGTCCTATTTTCAGCAAAGGTCATGCTGAAATTTTCCATGAATTTTAGCATGACTTTGCTAAAAATAAGACATATGGGGTACTTGCGACTAATGCATGGGCCGGGGTATCTTAGTACTTAGTTAAGTAGGATCAACTGCCCCGCCATCGTGATTAATGCATGGGCTTAGCTTTTAGGATGCCTCGGTGTCGACAAACCCTAAATGATGAGACCATGATCTTGTTCCTTGACAATAACCAACTTTTTGACCAAACTTTTTTCCTATTTAGAGCGAAACATGGCCAACAACAATGAGGCTGGCGGTTCGGGCGGCAAGCAATTCTGGGAGCTGTCCCAGGAGATGGAGGAACAACCTCACCGCTATGAGGACGCCGCGGAAGACACCGATCCTGACTACACAACCCCTAGTGGCGTCGGGGATGAACCACTGATGGTACCGCCGAGGATGCCACCACTGATGATGGCGGCGCACGCACAGATGACAGCCAACCGAAGAAGCAATGGAAGGACCGGCGCCCGAACGTGCTCCGCACCGTCAAGGAGGAATTTACTCAAGTGGACTCCGACGGGCATCCAACGGAGCCCAAACATATAGTCAAGGGGTACTCAGTTCAGCTCGGGTGCATTCTCCGAAGCACCGTCTCGATCAACACCGAGAACCTTAGGCATAAGGACCGAGGGAATTTGCGCAACCTCCTCTTCACGAAGCTGCACGAACGATACAAGTTCCCCGCTGAATTTGAAAACACACGCCTCTCAGGGAATAAAGTGAACAGTGCCGCCCTCACGAGGATGAGCACGTCCCTGTCTACTTGGAGAAGCGCGGTGAAGAGAATGATTGAGAAAGGTGATAGTTATGAGAAGATCAAGGCGAAAAATTCTTCGATCAGCGAAGATGACTACAAGGAGTTCAAGATCAAGTGTGAGAGCAGTGCAACCTCCGAATCAAGTCAGTGGGGGAAAGAAATGCGGGAGTTGAACTTAGGGGAACACAAACTCGGTCCCGGCGGTTACAGAGTGGCGGAGCCTATATGAGACAAGGAGGACGCGGAGCGTGCCGAGCAAGGCCTACCGCCCCGCTTCGAGAAATACAGCGGTGACAAGCAGACAAGGAACTTTGTCAGGGCCCGGTACAAGGAGGACCTGATAACAAAGGAGCTTACCACGGATCCGAAGACCAGGGCGCTTGAGCTTGTTCAGGCAAAGGAGACTGAAAGCAGTAGCGCGGGGTCGTCTCAGAGCACCCCTGCTTGGGACAGCACTCTAAATAGGGCGTTGAACGTAATGAAAAACAAGGATAAGCTCAGTAAGCCATCGTCAGCTGGTCGTGTGGCCGGCAAAGGCTTGTCCACAAAATGGTCATCATACTATACCGCTGGTGGGCGAAAGGAGAAAAAGACCAGCTCGAAAAGCCAGTCCCGCGAGGTTGAAGAACTCAAGGCACAAGTGGCGCGGATTCCGGAGATTATCCAAGAGCAAGTGCAACAACAACTGGGAACTACGCTCACCGGCATTATGCCTACCTTGATTCATGGGCTGGCGATGTGGATTGCAGGTGGCCAACAGGGGCCGCCCCCGATTCCCAGCTTCACGGCCAGCAACTCGCACAACGCGCAGGCGGCGCCATTGGTGTCTCCGGTGGCGCCATTGGTGTCATCGGCAGCGGCGGTATTGGTGTCTCCGGCGCCGGCACGGGCATTGGAGCTTAATGCACCCGGGTGTACGCCGGCCGGCACCTCGCCAGCAAGCGGCCCCTCCGTCAGTTGCACGCCCGCCGTTGGCGGTGCCTCTACATTAGCCGATCTCGATGCCATCATCACGGTAACTAATTAAGCCTCTCGGCCGAGGACTTCATCTCCTTTTGCCTTTGACTGGGCATCCCTGATGCCCTACATGTTTTCGCAGGGCGCCGCCGATGTTCCGTGCACTCTCCTGCACTTCGTGAACGACGAGTTGGTCGATGTCGCCAAGGGCAAAATCGTTCAACCGGGCAACCGCGTGTTCCACGGTAAACCGATGCGACCCACCATGTATAGGGTTCAACTGGTTTGGGTGCTGCCAGGCTACGATGAGTTATTACCTCCGATTCAACCCGCCGGGGCTGACAAAGAAGAACTGATGACCCTCAGCGCCTGCCTAAGCTGGCCCCTGCTTTGGCCGATGAGCCAGATTCGTTTGGGGGCGGGGGACACCACCCCATAGACAAGACCGCCAGTCATGCCGGCGCCGCGCCATGGCAAGAACGCCGCAACGCTACCAGACATGCCGGACATCCCTATGGCACAGGATCCGGACATGCATATGGCACAGGATCCGGACGACGACGCCGGTACATTTACAAACGTCGATAAGTACTTTCCCGAACATGGGTATGGTGACGAGTTTGGCATGCCTCCTTCTCAAGAACCCAACCAAGACGACCGCGATCTAGCTGGTACGGCGGAGAAATCCAATTGCAACAGGCATCGTCTGGCGTTCAGTTCTCAGGAGACGCCTCCAGCTCCCGCCTTCACCGAGCCTTAGATAGCTGAGGTGCGAAATATTATCAGCCCCAACACGCTCAAGAAGGCGGTCTGTGAGCAGAACTCGGTCCCATTACAACAGATCAAGAAGAAGGGATGGAAACGAAAGACTGCCAAGGGCGCTGGTGCGAGCCAGCCGGCACCGAGTACGATCCGTGCTCAGGACGGGCCACCTTCACCTTAGGATATCTCGAGGAGGGTGCATGTGGCGGGTAGGGTGATGCTACCAACAAATATGCTCAATGCTGCAACTGGTGCTGTGCGGAGTTTGCATGACAGTGTTCTTTCTTTGGAGAAGCGGCGTCTCTCCCAGAAAGATGTGGCATACCCAGTTTTCGTGGCCAAGGTGCCAGAGGGCAAGGGCTTTGTGGATGGCGCCATCGGGGGTAGGATCGTCCTGCGGTTTGATGACATCTTTGCTATGTTTAATCTTCATCCGCTGCACTAGACCTTCGTTCGGCTGTTTTCGCTGAGTATGGAGATGCGGATCATTCGAGACAAGACCCCGGTCATCGTGATAGTCGACCCCTTCTACATGCGTGCCAAGATCTTGGGCAGCGCTGGGGACCGGCAAGTCGCAACTTCACACCTCGAAAGCATCATTCTGGCAAACCCAGATAAGGATAACTTCCTCGTCCCTTACTTTCCCGAGTAAGTCATCCCCTCACCGCCCCGTAACATATGATTTCTTAGATTTCGATCGTTCTTTTTTTTCTAACATTCCGTGTTCTGTGTAGTGACACACATTGCACACTCATCCTCTTAAGCCCGAAATATTCCATGGCCACGTATTTCGACTCGGACTGTGACTCCAAGATACTACACAAATATCAAGAAAGTTCTTGATGATGCTCTCCTCGGCTACGCCACATCTGGAGGCACCTTTAAGAGGCCAGTTCGTAGGTACGAGAGGCACGTGTTCACCCACAATACGACGTTCCCCTGCGTCAAGCAGCCGCCTGGCGGTCAGAAGGATGCCTACTACGCCCTCCATCACATGAGGGCGATTGTACGGGACCATAATCACCTTCTGCTACCAAATAATGTCAAAGATTGGGCCGCAAGCTTGGCGGCAATCCAGGACGCGGACCTCCGACAAGAATTCTTTCGCATCCAGTCGGAGTTTGCAGAAATCATCCATAAGATTTCCTTCGTACCTCGGGGCAGTTCTACCTCAGAGAGCAACCGTCCAACAGTGAGATAGACACAACACTTCAAATGTAGGCTGACAACGCCCGTGAATTCATGACCATCACGAAAGATGGCGGCTTCATCCACGCTCCGGTCCCATGAGTCGAGGCGAAAGTAGTGATGCTATTTGTAGTTCCGAAACATCAATTAGCTCATGTTGTAATTAAACTTTAATGAACTTGTATGTCTCTTTGGTTTGGACAATCGTTCAACTTAGATGTAATCGATGTTATTTATTAGTAGGACCATGAATCGTGCTATTATTGTCTTGCTTTTCTCTTCCGATCCTTTTGTTGCATACTTATATATTGCTTATGTACTGTCTGTTGTTTGGCTTGTGCATAGAGATGTTGTCGTATGTCGTGTACAAGGGTAAGGTTCCCGGAGTCTACGACGACTGGGAGGAGTGTCGGAGACAGGTTCACCATTTCAGCGGTAACAGTTACAAAGGGTACATCACTAGGGCGGAGGCAGAATCTAGATATGCCCGCTATCTAGCGGGAGAGAGGAGGGAGCGTTGGAGGAACCGGGTGAAGACCAGTTTCATCGCGATGATGCTCATCGTGATGACCGCAGCTCTCTTCTATGTGATGGTAGTTTAGATGATCGATATCGACTTGTAATGTGAAGACAAACTCGCTACGCGTGGTCTCCGAGACTTGTAATGTTCTATCTTTGTTCAGTCTTTTGTATTCGGAGACTAATATGATGAATTGTATTCGGAGACTTACCTTCTATTGTATTCGATGAATCTGATGTTGTTGTGTGGTGCTGTCTATATTCTGTCAAATAATATATTTTGTAACCTGTGAAAAAATCAGAAGAAAAAAACAGAAAAAAACTAATATTAATACTAATGGCGCACCACACAAGACACTAATGGCGCACTGTGATAATCACACTAATGGTGCATCACCCACTGGTGCGCCATTAGTAAGCCAAAGCACATGGGTACATATGGCCCCCTGGGAGGCATTCTAATGGCGCACTGTGGGCTATACTAATGGCGCACTGCCTGGTGCGCCATTAGAACACCAGATACTAATGGCGCACCAGCGGTGCGCCATTAGAATTTAATTCTAATGGCGTGATGCTAGTGGTGCACCAGCAGTGTGCCATTAGTAGGCAAAACTGGTGCGCCACTAGCATGCCTTTTCCTAGTAGTGTTCAGCTCATACATTGTTTAATTCCTCTTCGTGCTTACCGAAGGATGATTGCTATGATGACTGTTATGATCCCTATGATTCTTTTGAAATATCCCTTTGTGATGATGCTTGCTATGCTTGTGGCCAAGATGCCAATATGAATGATGCTTATGGATATGAACATGCTATAGTTCCTTATGTTAAACATGAAATTGTCACTATTGCACCCACGCATGATAGTCCTATTATTTTTTTGAATTCTCCCGATTATACTATATCAGAGAAGTTTGCACTTATTAAGGATTATATTGATGGGTTGCCTTTTACCATTGCACATGCTGATTTTGATAGATATAATATGCATGTGCTTGCTGCTCCTACTTGCAATTATTATGAGAGAGGAACTATATCTCCACCTCTCTATGTTTCCAACACGATAAAATTGCAAGAAACCGTTTATACTATGCATTGGCCTTTACTTTGTGTGCATGAATTGTTCTTTTATGACATGCCGATGCATAGGAAGAGAGTTAGACTTCGTCATTACATGATATATGTTACTTTGTGCTCATTACTAAATTACAAATCATTGTTAATTAAAATTGGCTTTGTTATACCTTGGGATCCTGGTGGATTCATTACTTGAGCACTAAATGCCTAGCTTAATGGCTTTCAAGAAAGCGCTGCCAGGGAGACAACCCGGAAGTTTTAGAGAGTCATTTATTTCTTTTGAGTGCTTTCATATAGTTTAAAAACAACAAAAATAAAGAGGGGAACCCAAAACTTTTCAAAAAGAGAAGTGAAAGTGAGAGAGACGAGCATTGTGAAAGTGGGGGACATCCTTAAACTCTGTTCATGCCCATGGGAACTTTGTGAATCTTAATTACAGAAACTTTTCAATAAAAATAATTATCCCCTTGTACAATTCCATTGTATTATAAAAATAATGTGCCAAGGTTTGCCTTTAGGATGTTTACAATGCTTGTTGGTTTGTACGGTGCAGGACAGAAACTGTGGCTGTAGTGCGCGATTTTACATTTTTACCTGGAATGTAAATTGGTTCTGATTCCTTTTGCACTGTCTTTCTACACAACGTTTTTAGTTTTTCTAATTTTGGTAGAATTTTTGGTGTACCAGAAGTATGGTGGATGTTCAGATTGCTACAGACTGTTCTGTTTTTGACAGATTCTATTTTTGATGCATAGTTTGCTTGTTTTGATGAATCTATCAATTTATATCAGTGGATTAAGCCATGGAAAAGTTATATTACAGTAGACACAATGCAAAAACAAAATATGAATTGGTTTGCAACAGTACTTAGAGTGATGATTTGCTTTATTATACTAACGGATCTTACCGAGTTTTCTGTTGACGTTTTGTGTGGATGTAGTGTCTAATCGAGGATGTTTCGATGTGAGAAGAAGGAAGAGAGGCAAGAGCTCAAGCTTGGGGATGCCCGAGGCACCCAAAGTAAATATTCAAGGAGACTCAAGCGTCTAAGCTTGGGGATGCTGGGGAGGCATCCCCTCTTTCTTCAACAAGTATCGGTATGTTTCGGATTCGTTTCGTTCATGCATTATGTGCAAGTCTTGGAGCATCTTTTGCAATTAGGCTTTTATTTTTCTTTTATGCACCATGCTGGTATGAGATACTCCTTGGTTGATTTATAGAATGCTTCATGTGCTTCACTTATATCATTTGAAGTTGGATTGCATGTTTCTCTTTACTTAGAAAACCGCCATTTGTAGAATGCTCTTTTGCTTCACTTATACTTGTTAGAGCGTGGGCATATCTTTTGTAGAAAGAACTAAACTCTCTTGCTTCACTTATATCAATTTAGAGAGATGGCAAGAATTGGTCATTCACATGGTTAGTCATAAAATCCTACATAAAACTTGTAGATCGCTGAATATGAT
Source organism: Triticum aestivum (assembly GCF_018294505.1). Taxonomy (NCBI): domain Eukaryota; kingdom Viridiplantae; phylum Streptophyta; class Magnoliopsida; order Poales; family Poaceae; genus Triticum; species Triticum aestivum. Next base: position 731,594,605 of record NC_057813.1, read on the forward strand.
ATGTTTGATTCCTTGCAATAGTTTTGCGATATAAAGATGGTGATATTAGAGTCAAGCTTGTGGGTGGTTGTGGATTGTAGAGACACTTGTGTTGAGGTTTGCAAGTCCCGTAGCATGCACGTATGGTAACCGTTGTGTGACAAATTTGAAGCATGGGGTGTTTCTTTGATTGTCTTCCTTATGAGTGGCCGTCGGGGATGAGCGATGGTCTTTTCCTACCAATCTATCCCCCTAGGGGCATGCGTAGTAGTACTTTGCTTCGAGGGCTAATAAACTTTTGCAATAAGTATATGAGTTCTTTATGACTAATGTGAGTCCATGGATTATACGCACTTTTACCTTTCCATCATTGCTAGCCTCTTGGGTACCATGCATTGCCCTTTCTCACCTCGAGAGTTGTGCAAATTTCGCCGGTGCATCCAAACCCCGTGATACGACACGCTCTATCACACATAAGCCTCATTATATCTTCCTCAAAACAGCCACCATACCTACCTATCATGGCATTTCCATAGCCATTCCGAGATATATTGCCATGCAACTTCCATCATCATCATATTCATGACTTGAGCATCCATTGTCATATTGCTTTGCATGATCATAAGATAGCTAGCATGATGTTTTCATGGCTTGTCTGTTTTTTGATGACATTGCTATGCTAGATCATTGCACATCCCGGTACACCGCCGGAAGCATTCATATAGAGTCATATCTTTGTTCTAGTATCGAGTTGTAATGTTGAGTTGTAAGTAAATAAAAGTGTGATGATCATCATTATAGAACATTGCCCCATGAAAAAAAGGGGAAATGCCAAAGAAGCCTAAATAAAAAAAGTGGGCCAAAGAAGCCCATCCAAAAAAAAGGGGCGATGTTACTATCTCTTTTTCCACACTTGTGCTTCAAACTAGCACCATGTTCTTCGTGTAGTGAGTCTCATATCTTGTGCTTCAAAGTAGCACCATGTTCTTCATATAGAGAGTCTCCTATGCTTTCACTTTCATATACTAGTGGGAATTTTCATTATAGAACTTGGCTTGTATATTCCGATGATGGGCTTCCTAAAATGCCCGAGGTCTTCATGAGCAAGCAAGTTGGATGCACACCCACTTAGTTTTCAGTTTGAGCTTTCATACACTTGTAGCTCTAGTGCATCCGTTGCATGGCAATCCCTAATCACTCACATTGATATCTATTGATGGGTGATAACCCATAAGTATAGGGGATCGCAACAGTTTTCGATAAGTAAGAGTGTCGAACCCAACGAGGAGCTAAAGGTAGAACAAATATTCCCTCAAGTTCTATCGACCACTGATACAACTCTACGCACGCTTGACGTTCGCTTTACCTAGAACAAGTATGAAACTAGAAGTACTTTGTAGGTGTTTTCGGGTAAGCTTGCAAGAAAGTAAAGAGCACGAAAATAAAACTAGGGGCTGCTAAGGTAAAGACACAACTAAAGTAAATATAGCGAGTGTGGAAAAGTGATGGTAGGTGTGGCGAAATTGTCCCTTAAGCAATTGACTACTTTACTAGACCGATAGCAAGTTTTATGTGGGAGAGGCCACTGCTAGCATGTCATCCCTTACTTGGAATTCTATGCACTTATGATTGGAACTATTAGCAAGAATCCGCAACTACTAACGTTCATTAAGGTAAAACCCAACCATAGCATTAAGATATATTGGTCCCCCTTCAATCCCGTATGCATCAATTTCTATGCTAGCTTGAAGCTTCTGTCACTCTTGCCCTCCAATACATAGTCATATCAACATACAACTAACCCTAAGGTGTGATCCATGCGTGCGCTCATATGATGGGCACCAAAGGACAACAACATAACCACAAGCAAATTAAATCAATCATAGCAATTCATCAACCACTAATAGGACAACGAAAATCTACTCAGACATCATAGGATGGCAACACATCATCGGAAAATAATATGAAGCATAAAGCACCATGTTCAAGTAGAGGGTACAGCGGGTTGCGGGAGAGTGGACCGCTGTAGATAGAGGGGGGAAGGTGATGGAGGTGTTGGTGAATATGGCGGAGGTGTTGGTGAAGATCACGGTGATGATGATGGCCCCCGGCAGTGTTCCGGCGCCACCGGAAGCAAGGGGGAGAGAGCCCCCCTCCTTCTTCTTCTTCCATGACCTTCTCCCTAGGTGGGAGAAGGGTTTACCCTCTGGTCCTTGGCTCCCATGGCTTGGGAGGGGCGAGAGCCCCTCCGAGATTGGATCTATCTCTTTGTTTCTGCGTTCTGTTCTGGCTCTGTTTCACCGTTTCGCGTATATATGGAGATACGTAACTCCGATTGGCCTGAAACCTTCGCCGTGATTTTTTTCCGAATACTATCTTTCTTGCGGCAAAAGAAGAGCATCAACCTCCTTATAGTGGGCTCACGAGGGTAGGCGGCGCGCCCAGGGGGGAGGCGCGCCCCCTGCCTCGTGACAAACTCGGTCACCGTCTCGCGTGGATTTTTCTTCTGGAATTTTCCATATTTTCCAAAAATAAGCTCCGTCCGTTTTTATCCCGTTTGGACTCCGTTTGATATGGATATTCTGCGAAACATAAAACATGCAATAGACAGGAACTGGCATTGGGAACTGGATCAATATGTTAGTCCCAAAAATAATATAAAAAGTTGCCCAAAAGTATATGAAAGTGAATAATATTGGCATGGAACAATCAAAAATTATAGAAATGACGGAGACGTATCAGCATCCCCAAGCTTAATTCCTGCTCGTCCTCGAGTAGGTAAATGATAAAAAAGATAATTTTTGATGTGGAATGCTACCTAGCATAATCTTGATCATATGTCTAATCATGGCATGAATATTAAGACACGAGTGATTCAAAGCAATAGTCTATCCTTTGACATAAAAACAATAATACTTCAAGCATACCAACCAAGCAATTATGTCTTATTGAAATAACAAAGCCAAAGAAGGCTCATCCCTACAAATTCATATAGTCTGGCTATGCTCCATCTTCACCACACAAAATATTCACATCATGCACAACCCCGATGACAAGCCAAGCAATTGTTTCATACTTTTGACGTTCTCAAACCTTTTCAACTTTCACGCAATACATGAGCGTGAGCCATGGACATAGCACTATAGGTGGAATAGAATATAATGATGGAGGTTATGTGGAGAAGACAAAAAGGGAGAAAGTCTCACATCGACACGGGTAATCAACAGGCTATGGAGATGCCCATCAATTGATGTCAATGCGAGGAGTAGGGATTGCCATGCAACGGATGCACTAAGAGCTATAAGTGTATGAAAGCTCAACAAAAGAAACTAAGTGGGTGTGCATCCAACTTGCTTGCTCATGAAGACCTAGGGCATTTGAGGAAGCCCATCGCTGGAATATACAAGCCAAGTTCTATAATGAAAATTCCCACTAGTATATGAAAGTGACAACATAGGAGACAATCTATATGAAGAACATGGTGCTACTTTGAAGCACAAGATATGATACTCACTACATGAAGAACATGGTGCTACTTTGAAGCACAAGTGTGGAAAAAGAGATAGTAACATTGCCCCCTTTTTTGCGGGCTTCTTTGGCCCCATTTTTTTAGGCTTCATTGGCCTCTCTTTTTTTTGGGCAATGCTCTAATAATGATGATCATCACACTTTTATTTACTTACAACTTGATATTACAACTCGATACTAGAACAAAGATATGACTCTATATGAATGCCTCCGGCGGTGTAGCGGGATGTGCAATGATCTAGCATAGCAATGACATCAAAAAATGGACAAGCCATGAAAACATCATGCTAGCTATCTTACGATCATGCAAAGCAATATGACAATGAATGCTCAAGTCATGTATATGATGATGATGGAAGTTGCATGGCAATATATCTCAGAATGGCTATGGAAATGCCATAATAGGTAGGTATGGTGGCTGTTTTGAGGAAGATATAATGAGGCTTATGTGTGACAGAGCGTATCGTATCACGGGGTTTGGATGCACCGGCGAAGTTTGCACCAACTCTCGAGGTGAGAAAGGGCAATGCACGGGAGGCTAGCAATGATGGAAGGGTGAGAGTGCTTATAATCCATGGACTCAACATTAGTCATAAAGAACTCACATACTTATTGCAAAAATCTATTAGTCATCGAAACAAAGTACTACGCGCATGCTCCTAGGGGGATAGATTGGTAGGAAAAGACCATCGCTCGTCCCCGACCGATACTCATAAGGAAAACAATCAATAAACACATCATGCTCCGACTTCGTTAAAATAACGGTTCACCATGCGTGCATGCTACGGGACTTGCAAACCTCAACACAAGTATTTCTCAATTTCACAACTACTCAACTAGCACGACTCTAATATCACCATCTTTATATCGCAAAACTATTGCAAGGAATCAAACATATCATATTCAGCGATCTACAAGTTTATGTAGGATTTTATGACTAACCATGTGAATGACCAGTTCCTGTCATCTCTCTAAATAGATATAAGTGAAGCAAGAGAGTTTAATTATTTCTACAAAAGATATGCCCACGCTCTAACAAATATAAGTGAAGCAAAAGAGCATTCTACAAATGGCGGTTGTCTATGTAAAGAGAAACAGGCAATCCAAACTTCAAATGATATAAGTGAAGCACATGAAGCATTCTATAAAGCCATACTCAAAAGATATAAGTAAAGTGCAATGAGCATTCTATAAATTAACCAAGGACTAACTCATACCAGCATGGTGCAAAAAAGAAAAAGAAAAACCTAATTGCAAAAGACGCTCCAAGACTTGCACATATCGCATGAACGAAACGAATCCGAAAACATACCGATATTTGTTGAAGAAAGAGGGGATGCCTTCCCAGCATCCCCAAGCTTAGACGCTTGAGTCTCCTTGAATATTTACTTGGGGTGCCTCGGGCAACCCCAAGCTTGAGCTCTTGCCTCTCTTCCTTCTTCTCACATCGAGACCTTCTCGATCATCGAACACTTCATCCACACAAAACTCCAACAGAAAACTCGGTAAGATCCGTTATTATAATAAAGCAAATCACCACTCTAATTACTGTTTGAAACCAATTCATATTTTGTTGTTGCATTGTGTCTACTTTAATATATCTTTTTCATGTCTTAATCCACTGATATAAATTGATAGTTTCATCAAAACAAGCAAACTATGCATCAAAAACAGAATCTCTCAAAAACAGCACAGTTTGTAATAATCTGAACATTCAACATACTTCTGATGCTTGAAAAATTCTTCCAAAATTAGGAAAAATAAAAAATTTGTACATAAAGACAGTGCAAAAAGAATCAGAACCATTTGACGTTCCAGTAAATAATTAAAAATCGCGCACTACAGCCAAAGTTTCTGTCCTTCACCGCACAAACCAACAAGCATTGTAAACATCCTAAAGGCAAACCTTGGCACATTATTTTTATAATACAATGGAATTGTACAAGGGGATAATTATTTTTATTGAAAAGTTTCCGTAATTAAGATGCACAAAGTTCCCATGAGCATGAACAAATTTAAGGACGTCCCCCACTTTCACAATGCTCGTCTCTCTCACTTTCACTTTTCTTTTTGAAAAGTTTTGGGTTCCCCTCTTTATTTTTGTTGTTTTTAAACTATATGAAAGCACTCAACAGAAATAAATGACTCTCTAAAACTTCCGGGTTGTCTCCCTGGCAGCGCTTTCTTTAAAGCCATTAAGCTAGGCATTTAGTGCTCAAGTAATGGATCCACCCGGATCCCAAGGTATATCGAAGCCAATTTTAATTAACAATGATTTGTAATTTAGTAGTGAGCACAAAGTAGCATATATCATGTAATGACGAAATCTAACTCTCTTCCTATGCATCGGCATGTCATAAAAGAACAATTCATGCACACCAAGTAAAGGACAATGCATAGTATAAACAGTTTCTTGCAATTTCATCATATTGGAAACATAAAGAGGCGGAGATATAGTTCCTCTCTCATAACAAGTAGGAGCAGCAAGCACACGCATATTATATCTATCAAAATCATCATGTGCAACGGTAAAAGGCAATCCATCAATATAATCCTTAATAAGTGCAAGCTTCTCCGATATAGTGTAGTTTGGAGAATTCAAAAAGATAATAGGACTATCATGTGTGGGTGCAATAGCAACAATTTCATGTTTAACATAAGGAACTATAGCAAGTTCATCTCCATAAGCATAATTCATATTGACATCTTGGCCACAAGCAAAGCAAGCATCATCAAAAAGGGATATTTCAAAAGAATCAACGGGATCATAACAATCATCATAACAATCATCATAGAAATCATCCTTCGGTAAGCACGAAGGGGAATTAAATAATGTATGAGTTGGAGGGTTACTCTCATTAGAAGGTGGGCACGGGTAGCTAATCCGCTCTTCCTCCTTTTGTTCTTCGCTCTCCCCATCATCTTTTTCATCCAATGAGCTCACAGTTTCATCAATTTCTTCTTCCATAGATTCCTGCAAAATATTAGTCCCTTCTTGGACAGCGGAGTAGTTCTCAATATATGGTTTAACATAAGGATTAGAAGCATAATTATCATAGCAATATTTAAGTATGGCAAAATTTTCAAATCTATAACAAGCATCATCACAATCCTTAAACTCTTTAAACATGGATTCAATTTCATAAGCACCCATAAAAGCAACAAATTCTTCTATTTGTTCCACATCATAGTAATCATATATACCTCTAGCATAAGAAGCCAAGGTTTCATTATCATTAAATTTGCATGAAAAGGGGAGGTGTGGAGCATTCATCCTAGAGCAACAAGTATAATCATATTCCAAGCATAGTTGTCTAGCATACCACTGCAACATAATAAATTGATCCCATAATAGTTTCCCTTTTTGTGTCGAGCGATAATCCCTAAAGTATTCACGTTGACCCAACGTGTCTCCCATTATAAAGTTGAGTGGGGTTTTCTTAGGATTATCAAAGTAGTACATAATATTTTTCACATAATGAGAATCGGGGGTTTTAGGAGTTACCCCATCCTAATGAGTAGCAAGTACACCTAATTTTTTTGGTATTTCGTGTTCCATATCCATAACTGAAGATAGAGAACAACTACGAACAGCAAATAAAAATTACTTAGTGATAAAGCAAACAAGCACACACGAGAATATTCACCCCACGCTATTGCTCCCCGATAACGGCGCCAGAAAAAGGTATTGATAACCCATAAGTACAGGGGATCGCAACAGTTCCCGATAAGTAAGAGTGTCGAACCCAACGAGGAGCTAAAGGTAGAACAAATATTCCCTCAAGTTCTATCGACCACCGATACAACTCTACGCACGCTTGACGTTCGCTTTACCTAGAACAAGTATGAAACTAGAAGTACTTTGTAGGTGTTTTCGGGTAAGCTTGCAAGAAAGTAAAGAGCACGAAAATAAAACTAGGGGCTGCTAAGGTAAAGACACAACTAAAGTAAATATAGCGAGTGTGGAAAAGTGATGGTAGGTGTGGAGAAATTGTCCCTTAAGTAATTGACTACTTTACTAGACCGATAGCAACTTTTATGTGGGAGAGGCCACTGCTAGCATGTCATCCCTTACTTGGAATTATATGCACTTATGATTGGAACTATTAGCAAGCATCTGCAACTACTAACGTTCATTAAGATAAAACCCAACCATAGCATAAAGATATATTGGTCCCCCTTCAATCCCGTATGCATCAATTTTTATGCTAGGTTGAAGCTTCTGTCACTCTTGCCCTCCAATACATAGTCCTATCCACATACAACTAACCCTAAGGTGTGATCCACGCGCGCGCTTATATGATGGGCACCAAAGGACAGCAACATAACCACAAGCAAATTAAATCAATCATAGCAATTCATCAACCACCAATAGGACAACGAAAATCTACTCAGGCATCATAGGATGGCAACACATCATCGGAAAATAATATGAAGCATAAAGCATCATGTTCAAGTAGAGGGTACAGCGGGTTGCGGGAGAGTGGACCGCTGTAGATAGAGGGGGGAAGGTGATGGAGGTGTTGGTGAAGATGGCGGAGGTGTTGGTGAAGATCGCGGTGATGATGATGGCCCCCGGCGGCGTTCCGGCGCCACCGGGAGCGAGGGGAGAGAGCCCCCCCTCCTTCTTCTTCTTCCTTGACCTTCTCCCTAGATGGGAGAAGGGTTTCCCCTCTGGTCCTTGGCTCCCATGGCTTGGGAGGGGCGAGAGCCCCTCCGATATTGGATCTATCTCTCTGTTTCTGCGTTCTGTTCTGGCTCTGTTTCACCCTTTCGCGTATATATGGAGATCCGTAACTCCGATTGGCCTGAAACCTTCGCCGTGATTTTTTCCGAATATTATCTTTCTTGCGGCATAAGAAGAGCATCAACCGCCTTACGGTGGTCTCACGAGGGTAGGCGGCGCGCCCAGGGGGAGGCGCACCCCCTTGCCTCGTGACCACCTCGGGCACCATCTCGCGTGGATTTTTCTTCTGGAATTTTCTATATTTTCCAAAAATAAGCTCCGTCCGTTTTTATCCCGTTTGGACTCCGTTTGATATAGATATTCTGTGAAACATAAAACATGCAACAGACAGGGAATGGCACTGGGCACTGGATCAATATGTTAGTCCCAAAAATAATATAAAAAGTTGCCAAAAAGTATATGAAAGTGAATAATATTGGCATGGAACAATCGAAAAATATAGATACGACGAAGACGTATCAATGGGCATGATATGATTTTAAAATCCACCACATTAAGGGCCTTGTACCAAAAAAATCTTGATAAACGGCTATGTATATAAACATCATTGTCCATTCCGCTATAGCAGGCGCAGACACATTTTTTGAAAACGCGTGTGCTAGCGAATTACACTGGCAGTAGTATTGTTCTTTTTATGAAAACAGTAGTATTTTTTCCGCATGGTTTTAAACCATAGTTTCTCTTCTCTTTTCTTCCTTTTCCGTTTATTTTAATTTGTCAAATAATGTTTTAAGTAATCAACATTTGTTAGCGCTTTCAAAACTAGTTCAGAATTGTTTTTAACGAATCAGATTTTTCGGAATAGTTTGAAGTTTCAAATCTTCGTCACAGTATAAAAAACTGTTAGAAGTTTTTGAAAATGTTTTCATTGCAAAAAAAATCAGATTTTCAAATTGTTCCCGGTTAGAATTTCTTGTTCTGAATTTTATATTTTGTACAGCAATACAAAAAATTCCACAGTGATATTGTGCTAAAACTGATCCAGAATTTAAAATAATGTTAGAGTTTTTGATGAATTTTTCTTCAACAAGTATTTTTTCATGTATTTATCTTTTTTGTATCTGTCACATACAAGCACATATATTGATGAAATATTGCACAATGATATTGTGCTACTATACAATTTTGAAAATGTTGTGCATATACATACAATTATGGAATTTTTTAGGCAGTAAAAATCCATTTGTTTTCTGAATAAT
>NC_057813.1:731604347-731617209 GCF_018294505.1 Triticum aestivum
TACAATCATTTTTTTGAAATTGCGTACATTCTTTTAGAACATGCCAACAAGTTTTTATGCATAGGCGAACATTTCTTGAAATATTGGAACAAAATTTTGTATTCGAAAACACTTTTTGTTTGCGATGGACTTTTTTTGAATTCATGAATATTATTTTATTCATTGAACATTTTTTAAAAAAATTGGAATTTTTTAAAATTCCCGTACATTATTTCAAATATATTTTTACAAAATCGTGGACATTCTTTTTAGACACGAACCTTTATTTTTTTAGCTAGAAATTTTTAAAATCGATGAAAGTATTAAAAAAACTCATAAACATTCTATAAATTCCGGAATTTTTCTAAAAGACAAGAACTCACATACTAATACATTTTGCATCCCGTTATGTTCAATATGAATTGGTTGTTCCGGTGGCTTTCTCGTGCAGGTATGTGTCACGGTGTGCGGGTTCGAATCCCAGGTCTGCCCTTTTTTCCTCTTATTTCTCGGCGCACTGACATATGGGCCCTATACAGATGTCACGGCCCACGTTTTGTTCTGGTGGGTTGGATTTTTTTTCTTGGCCCACGTGTCTCCTACGCAAATACGACATACGTATGCAATGTGTAGAGTTAGGACTGTTGTTTCAACCTCAGGGACTGTATTGACCACGTATTTTCATGTACCGGAACCGTATTGAAGCAATACGCAAGTTTTAGGACCATGTTTGACGTTGCCAGCGACTACGAGGACTATAGATGCAATTATCTCTAGGAAGATGCATCGGTGAGGCTCCTTAGAACGCCTCGTCTGAAGGGTCAGTTGGGTCTAAGAGGAAACGATTGTCATGCGTTAGCGTTACAGAAGCCGAAGAGGCAACGATGGGTCATGTGTCCTTTGGTTTATCTTTCTACGTAGTAGTAGTACAGCTCTGGTGGATCAATTAACCTTGAGGAGGTGGTCTGGCCATGCGTCAGGTGGGCCTAAATATGGCTGATGTGGCTACCTTGCTGATATGGACATGTAGTGGGGATAAATTATTTAGGTATTATAGATGTGAAAATTATACTAGATAGTGGAAGTTGCATTATTTATGTGTATTCACTGTGTATTACAAAAAGCGCAATTTCAGTCAAAGTTGCGTGCAAGTTCTTTTAGTTCGCTTTCTTCTTAAGAGTAATACCAATGTAACTAATTCATTTCTCCTAGAAAACATTGTTTTTATTATGTTTTAGTTTTTATTCCATTTTCTTTTTAAAGTTAATACCAACGGCGCCACTAATTCACTCCTTGTTTAAAAACTTCCTTTTTATGTAAATTTCACTATTATATGTCTATTCTTACATATACTAAAAAAGTGCAATTAATGTGCAAATTTGTCACTATTTCTCTTTTTCACTTTTTTTCTTAAACGGTAATGCCAATGCCACTATACTTCATTTCTTCTCAGATTTTTTTTTTATGGTTGTAAGTAAGTATATATGCAAGTATGATACACCATGTATGTAAACTATAGTAGGGGAGCAAAGATTGCACTTTATATGCTTATTTTTGCATATTTCAAAATGTGCAATTTTAAGGCAAACCTGTATGCGATTTTTTTTAATTTCCTTTCTTCTTAAAAGATTTCATTTTTCCTTGAAAATTTATTATTTTGTTTTTGTTTTTTATTTTCTTTCTTCTTAAAGGGTCATTGTTCCATAAAACAATTCTTGATTTTTTTTCTTTTTTTTCTTTCTTCTCAATGGTTCATTCTTTCCTAGAAATTAAACTTCATTATTTTTGTTTTTGTTTATTTTTTATTTTCTTTCTTCTTGAAGGGTTTCATTCTCCCCTAGAAATTTTATTATTTTGATTTTGTTTTATAATTTCTTTCTTTGTAAAGGGTCTGTATACACTCAAATACTATAATATGTGTGTAAATTAAACAAGATTGCGAAAATTGCACTAGTATATGTTTATTCTTTGTGTATTACAAAGAGTGCAATTTGAGCGTAAAATTATTTGCAATTTTTTTCTTAGAAGGCAATACCAACGGTACACATGCATTTTCTTAGAAAACTTTATTACTTTATTTTTTATGTCTATACCATCACTAAAGACTTGTACAAACGTGTATGTGCTTTTATTTTTCACGCACGTACTCATATCCATCAAACCTAAGAAGCCGAACTGTTAATTTGATGTACGTGTTAATGTGATCCATCCATTATCCATGCATGTCATGCCGAACAATTGCATGCACGCAAGCATGCATGTACCCAGCCAGGCATAGCGTCGTCACAGGGATAGCCTTTGACTTGTTTTCTACTTCTACGGTGCAAAAAAGTGACTGACCCAAAATACAAAATCAGTCGACTTGTATGTAGCAAGTCCCGTTTTCATCTAGAAATGATCTTTTGTATTTACTGACCCAATTATTCATGCAATCAACAAGCTCTATAGCTTTTCTAAGGCATGATCAATTCCCGGTTATAGGTTCATAGGGTAGGGCAACAAGTCCCCTAATACTCTTCGTCTATAGGGGGGTCATCCATATGTGTTAAATGCGCATAGGGGCATGCTGCACCATGCCAAGCAATGATATCATAGTTTAACATTTACTACTTCTGCTACAATAGTTAGTTTGCAAAGTAATTCATGAAAAATGTATGCATTCTGATTGGTTGAGTTGTTTTGGATTGGTCAGAGTTCGTCTTGTGTAAACTAAATGAAGTAATTAAAAGAAGAGCCACGATGAAAAAATATGATGAATGAACAATGGCACCTGCGAGGGTGAGAGAAGTGAACTCAAAAATAAATTGTTGACACCTCATCGATTCTAGAATTTTATGTTACCTAGAATTAGGCTAGACAATCCTAATTTTCAAATCTTTGCTGCAATAATTTTAGATCCGTGCATTCTAGATTCCTCTACCAAGACATCTGTAGATATTAACATGGTGGCACACCCACACACACACACAAACATATAGACGCATTTGTAATACTACTTCAAATAGAGCATATTATTCTGTATGAATGTGATTTTTCTCTTAAGCGTTGGTTACATTTAGTCAACAAATTTGTACATAACTAATGTTATAAAAATGACATGATTTATAATTATAATTTAGCTTTGACATATTTATCGTGATTGATTTTTGTATTGTATAACAATAAATTTGACTTTATTGTTTCCAATGTTGTTAATATACTATTAGAAAAAAAATATTCACTAAGATTTTGAGACGAAGGTTGTATTGATTTTATAATTTTGTTAAGATTTAATGAAAAATTAAAAAATAAATAAAAGTGTTTAGTATAATTAATTAAGAAGTACCCATAATTTAATATAATTTGATTTTGGTGAACTGAAAACATAATTTTTCCTATGATTTAATCCTTTTTTTTTACTTTTTTCTTTCGAAATACACTTCAAGTAGTGGGCAAAAATAGACAAGAAAATTTATCTGATTTTATCCGGTTAAAGCCCGATTAGACAAAATGGTGTGTTGTTATAACAAATAAAACTTTATTAGCAGTGGAAATACTCGAAGATTAAGTTTGTATGACTAACTCAGAATATATTGTACTTTATATGATACTTCAGGTGGCACCGAAGAGAAGGTAAAATAACATGTCAGAACAATACACATTAAAAATTGAAGCGATTTTTTATCAATTTGTTAATAAATAAAACTTGTATATAATTAATATATAGTCTAATTGGGTTGTCATATCCGCTTACCTATTATAAGTATACTAGATGTGCACATTTTATTACACTTTATTAACTCTAGTGATAATTGACTCGGATATTTAGTTAGATTCTATATATTATTGTGTACCAAAATAGCTTTACGAATATAAGAATATCAAATAAAAATATATTCAAAATATGCATTATGTCCTAAGTTACCTTTCAAATACTGATGAACAAAACACAAATAGTATGACGTGTATTGAAAACAAATGGAGTAGCATTTTTTTATTTTTTTTATTTTAGAGGGCTGAACTTTGTATCTTTTACAGAAACAAAAATTCTTTTTGCATGAACTTTTTTCATGAATACAACAAGCACTAACATGGGCAAATATTAAAAAAAAAATAGATCTTTCTAACAAAATTGTCTACCTGTCAACGGTGTTACTTTTCATCCCAGGGGAGAGTAAGACGGCACCCCCTCGTCAAGATGGGTACGTGATTGTATACATGCATACATTTACATGAGAAAAGAATTATAATTTACCGATGTTCTTATTGAGGCTGGGTACGTGATTGTGCCTGGGCCCGGCCCGTCCAAGCTAGCCCAGTTCCCGGCATGCTGCAAAGGCTTCACGGCGGGTCCGGACTGACTAGAGAAAAGCCTGTCGGGATCTCGCACTGCTGTTCTTCCGATGAGGGTATTTCCTATTTAACGCATTCTGCGTCAAATTGGCGGAGGTTCGCAGAGGCAAGCAACGCGAAGAGCTCACTGGGCCGGAGCCCATTTAGCGGTAAGCGTGGCTATTGCTTTCCCATTTAAATTAGGTACTAATCTATACTACTATTATTTACTATATAGTGTGCGAGTTTTGAATGTTTGAATTCAGGCATTGAAATGCGTTTCTGGCCGTTCATTGGGCTCCATCTGATGGTTTATAACACATGGATTCGCTGCTACAGTGCCGTTCAGTGTTATCTGGGTCATTCCAGAAATATCGATCAATTAGCGCCGAGCAGGGAAACAGTCACGGTGCTCGCATGGCCTGGAGTTGTACAAATTGTTTTATAATATTACTACCTATTCTGACACCCGCAGAGCTACATGGCCTGTGTGGTCAGATAAACAAATCTGGCAGGAGGTGAAAAAGTAGACGAGTAAAATATAAACAAATAAAACCAGGTGCAGCGCCCACATTCGTACTTCCTTTTTAGCGTGCACATACGATACATGGCCTCAGTGCCGCATTCTGGGTGAAAGGTTGTAATAAATGCTACAGTGAGACATAGCAATAGGTAGGGTAGGCATTACCTAAACCTAGCTATATATGTGTACCCGCTTTTTCAAAATGTATTTTAAATATGTTTGAAAGTGACAAAAAGTACAAAACAAAATTTCATGCGTATATTTTCACAAAATATGTGCGGGAAACAAAATTCTATGAATAATAGCCTTTTTATTTTGCCTCTGAACAAAAGATCAATTTTAGTGCTTCTAAATAGCGTTTCACAACATATTTTTTTTCTTTTTTGCACGTGCAAAAAAAGTTGTTTAATTCTTCCGTGGACCTTGGACCTTTCTATTCGCATGTGGAACATGGTGGGAGATTAATGCGTGCAGCTTTTTTCAGATTTTTTTTTATCATTTACAAATGTGTTTTCCGAAGTGAATTCATATGTACTTTTTTTTGAATGTGTTTTTCGAAGTGAACTAATATGTATTTTTTCAGAATTTTTTGTCATTCAGAAATATATTTCTTGAAGAGGGCTCATCTATTTAATTTCCGCAATAGGTACCCCAATTTTTGTGCAAATTACCTATTCATGTGATAGTGATTGCGTAAGAACACGAGAGGCCTTCTTATGCTAATTCCGAGTACATGCACATGAACATTTGTTTCATTTCTCGGTCATTTTCATGACTTATTTTCGCCAAAATCACTCTACAACGTAAAAGACGCGCATAGCGCGTGCATGCATACTAGTACTAATATAGTTGTAGAAAGAGTACCTCTTTTTGCCTGGAGTTCAAGCAGTTTAGCTTTGGGCGAGTGTTTTTCTCCCGGTTTTGGGATCCTTCTAGAATGATCCCTGAACCAGTTTTTCTTTTTTCTGTAATTTTTCGAGGCTGGTTTTCATTCAGGTCTTTTCTGTTTCTATTTTTCCTTTCTGTTTCTTTATTTTGTTTTTATCTTTTCTGTCTCTTTCTTCTTTTATTTTCCTTTTTCTGTTTCTATATTGAAAAAATCACAAATTTATAAAATGTACAGAATTCAAAATTGTCCCCTTAATTTGAAGATATTTTTGGGGTTTTAAAAAGAATGTTCATGTTTCCAAAAAAATGTTCAGAAATTCTAGAAAATGTTTGTGTATCAAAAAATATTCCAAAGTTTTCAAAAATGTTTGCATATTAAAAATGTTTGTAAAATTGAAAAATGTCACATTTTCAAAAATTGTTCGTATATTTCATAAAAAATTCACGTTTTCAAGATAATGTTCGCAATTGGGAAAATGTTCGCACTTTCAAAACAATGTTCGTCTTTGTAAAAAATGTTTGCCCTTTCAAAACAATGTTCTTCTCTTCTGAAAAATGTTCATGCAATCAAAACAATGTTTGCAATTTTCAAAACTATAAAAAATGTTCGCACAATTCAAAAAAGGTTGAAATTGTTTAAAAAAATCATGTTTGAAAAATTGTTCCCAAATTTTAAGAAATGTTTGCGTATTCAAAATTTTTGTAAAGTTGAAAAATGTCACATTTTCCAAAGATGTTTGTAAATTTTAAAACAAATTCGCGTTTTTCAAGATAATGTTCGCAGTCTGGAAAATGTTTGTCTTTTTGAAAAATGTCGCGCTTTCAAAAAAATGTTCGTCTTTGTGAAAAATGTTCGCGCAAACAAAACAATGTTTGCATTTATTTAAATCTTCGCACAATACATAAAATATTCATTTTTTCAAAAATGTTTGTGTCTTCAGAAAAACATTCTGTTTTTGAAACATTTCATATATAGTATTTTGAAGTGTTTGTGCTTTCAAAAACAACTCAAAACTTGAAGTGTACGGTTTAAAAAAAATGTAATAGCTACAGTACTCCTACAGTGTTGTTCTGCTTGTCTACAGTACTCCATACAAAGAGTTAGTTGTTAAACGGCTGCGCTGCTTATAGCTCAACAAAGTTTGCGTGGTCTGTTGGTTAATGTAGCGCGCATTTCCATTGGAGTTTCGTGTTCCATTCCCTTCAAGCGCTCGCATTTTTGCTTTCTGGTATTTTCGATTCTGCGTACAGTGCACTCTAGGGCGACACGGGAGAGAGAAATCTAGAGAGAGAAGAATGGGGGGGAGAGAAATGTTGTGGGCGCGGCGCAGGGCAGATGAGACAAGCGAAAAGCCGGCGGTGTGGAGCTACCGGCAATGCTACATGTACAAACAATTTACAGGCTTTTACAGGATGGCTAATCTTGATTGGTCAATAGATGAGCGGGGCGGTCCACCTCCCTGAAAATCAGGGGGGGAGAGGTTTGTGATTGGTTGTTAGATGGTAGGAGCGTGTAAAAGCGTGTAAGTCTTTGTATGTCTAGCATTTTTGGTGGAGCTACAACCAAAACTACCGCGGTTTTGGGCGCCGGCCGGCTGGGCCACCTTTTGACGTGTTTGGACGCTTTCATCCGCCATCTTCCGCCATGGCCCCGCCCCTTCCTACAAAAATTAGATATAGAAGAGGAGACAAATTAGCAAGCCGGCTAGCTACAAAACACCATTATTAATCCAAGCGCTCAAGTGCTATACTATGTATGCGTGCCCAAACTAGCACGCGAGTAGTACGCAAGGCAAGGTTCTTCCTTAGAGCAAACTAGCCAAGCTCGCGCAGCGGCACGCCGCGCCTATTGATACGCCATGTGAGAAATTTTGTGTACGACGATATTAAATTTTATCTTTTAATTATTTTATCAATTTATCAATTATTCAGTTCTTGATTGTTCACTTTATTTTTTAATTTATTCTGGCGTATATGTACAAAAATCATGTTGGTCCGGATATTTGAATCTTTCATAAAGAAAGGTTCTATTAAATGAAAAGAGACGGTACATTGTGTATAAATTGAATACATGTTGATATTGCATGATAATTTTTATTTTTTGGTAATACACAATGTCCTTGTTTGACCGCCTGCTGGATTGTGCCGATGATAAGATGATATAGAGCTAAGTTGATACAGCAGCGTCAACGCATCAGCCACATCAGGCAACGGGAATAGCAGCAGCCAATACACATAAATTGTGTGCAGGAGGCAGGCGTCAACGCGCGCGATGTAGAAGCCGTGGCCTGCGGCAGGAGGCGAATATCCTCCTTCCCCCCGAACTCCGACAGGTGATGCCGCACTCCGTCAAGTTCTTCTTCTCCACCGCTGCCGACGGGAGGAGACGTAGTTGGTGCGTCCGACGCCGCGCCAAGAGCGCGCGGATCCAGTTACGACGGGGAGGCCGACAACGCTGAGGAACTTGGCCAATGGCCAGGATGACCACGACATGAGAAGGCGTCAGGGAGCTATGCAGTACCGAACTGGCAAGGTAGATCAGCAAGCGGCGCGCCGACGCCATTAGTTCTCGGATCACGACAGGGCGCAGTGTCAGTGGCGGGCAAGAGGCTTGACAGAAGAGCACGGCAGATGGCGGACGCCTGTTGTGGGCGGAGAACACGAGATATAAGAAAAGCGGTTATGGCTAGTGCCTGGCAGGTCGTCGAGCAGCGGCGGGAGGAGCTGTGGTCCCTGCATGGTTGTGCTCATCCTATAGGCTATAACAGTCGTGCTTCTGCTGGAGCGAGTTGCACCACGTAGTCTCACAGGCCGAGCACCTCCTCCGAGACACTGACAGGGGACCCAGCACGGTGACGCTGGCCAGGGATGTCATATTCTTCAACTTTGACGAAAGGCGCTTGAGGGTGATCCACTCGAACATCAGTGGCGTTGAATGGCCCGACACTGTGAGTGGCAAAACGTAGCAGCCGACACCCTCCCGACTCCCGAGTGACCAACGGCGGCAACTTTTTTTTCATGGAGCGATAGGGAACTGGAGTGTCTCTTCGCCTCGTCTTGGACGGGGCACCGGTGGCTTGGCGTGCAAGAGTCCGCACGCGAGCTATAGTCGGGTTGGATGGGCTCTCTAGGCGACGGCTGGTTAGGCAAGCTCGAGCCCAAGAACATGGATGCCTCAGCCTCGACATCGACACAGAACCTCCCAGTGCTTCTTGGAGTCCAGGTAGCTCAGGCCGTCCGAGGCGCCGACGCGGTCCTCTGCGTCACGCAGCTCGTCGGTGAGAGCGGCGTGAAGCCGGTGGCGCCCTCCATCTCCGGCCGGCAGCTATAGACAGACTCGGTCCCAGACTGGCGGGAGTCGAGGGCGAAGTAGCTCCTACAGGCACCGCTCGTGTCGCTGCCGTGCAAATGAGAACGGTGGCATGAAGATGGCCGAGGCGGCTAGGTGTAGGGATGTCTAGGACGTGGTGCAGCAGCAGTTACATGGGTGTAGCGAGGCACTTGGAGGCTCAACGTATTTATATGTAGGCAATCACTCAAGAAAAAATCGGATCAAGCAGCATCAAGAAAGTTCAGGAATGAACTGCATGCAAACACATAGTTACCTCGTGTCAATCCCATGTAAATCAGAAAGGCCCATCCAACACGCGTGCATGCAGTGTCAATTTCAGAAGGATCCACACAACCCACGCGGACCAGCACATGGCGTCCAAGACCACGCGGCTACAGAACGGCAAGAAGTCAGCCATCATACAACGGGACAAATATACGTAGGCAAAACAAGTACGGAGCCATGCAGCCCAGGTGCAGCGGCCGCAGCACAAATCCTTCCAAATAGCTAAGGCACAAAACTGCACAACCGAAAGAAACGCAAGGCCAGCCCACATGCGGAACAAAAAGAATGTCGTCAAATCTGAATCCAAATTGTTAGGTCCACACGCGAAGGCAGATAGCACGTTAAGAAAATTTTCACCGAATGCCTACAGTCACCAGGGAAATCTACACCCTGGGAGCCCCAAAACACACACGTGTCCATGCCCCATTTATCCTCACGTTGCTATCCACCAAGTGGTGAAACCTGGGAGCGTAAACATCGCGAGATATAGTGGTTCTGGTATATAGCTCAGCTAATTCGTAGTAGCAGTAGCAGCTAGTGTTAGAGGTACGTACAGGTGTACAGACAACACGAGGAAAGCGAAAGGCAAATGTGAAAGGAAGGAACAATCAGGCTAGCAGCTCTAGCTACGGCGTCCGTGCAGGAAGAACAAGAAGGGGGCCATTCGTGCATGGCCGTATGCGTATGGCTCTTCTTCCCTAGTCGCGGTGCGCCGTCAGGTCTTTTTTTTCGAGCCGGGCATGACTCCTTTTCATTGCAAACGAACGGAAATACATAGTTCCAAGAACATGACAGGGGAAAAGAAAAGATGTGCAGCGAGTTCGAGCACTGCCAGGAAACCCACTGCACTCGCCCGACATCTAAACGAACGTCGTCATGGGGCGAATACCTGACAACACCATAGTTCAACAGACACACAAAACACTACAGTCTATTACAGCCAAAAGCCCAACACAGAGGAAAGTAGATAGCGATCCACAGCTTGAAGCATCAGCGGCATATTTTTTGCAGGCGAATTCGCAAGATCATTCTCCCTCGATCGGTCTCCTCACTGTCTCACACATCTTCATCATGCTCACAGTTCGTCCTGGCCATCTCCGGCCCGGCCCTGTCGGCCCACCCAAGCCCGGCCCTAAAATCCAGGGCCTAGGCCCGATGGGCTTGCCTGTGGGCCAGGCTTGGGCCTGAGTTTTGAGCCCACCAGCAGGGCCTGGACGGGCTTGGGCTTGGCATATTGGCATTTTAAGGAAGAGGCCCGGCCCACGGCGCTAAGCCCTAAGGGCTTTTCAGGGCTTTTTATCAGATGGGCCGGGCTTGGACTTGAAAAGTAGGCCCGATGGTAGGGCCTGGGAGGGCCTAGGCCTTAGTTTTCTGCCATGAGCTTTTTAAGGCCCGGCCCAAGCCCAGCCCAGCCCGACCCATGGCCAGGTATACTCACAATGCTCGACCTGACCACCGCCGCCCCGCTGCGCAACTCCTTGATTCCTTTTCCTTGTTGCAGACCTGCCCAATATAACAAAAAGGAGCACATGGAAAACACAATCTCAAACGGTGTCTTGATCTGTTTTTCTCAAAAGTGGATCGATTCCGAGAAAGCCAGATAGCCCAGCAAACGACAGTGGGGCCAACAGTATAGTACTTCTTCCCAGAAGGAAGGAAAGTGTGACACCAGGAGAAATACTGCCAATAACTGCTCGGGCATAAGTCAGTCCCTAGAGCCATCCTAACACAACGCCAAACCACTCTAGCCACAGGACATGTGAAAAACAAATGTCGAGACGATTCAATATCATCACAAAAAGGGCATTTGGGGTTCCCAGGCCATCTCCTCTCCTTCATGACTTGCTTGGTCAAAACAGCATCCTGGAGATAGTTGCCATAAGAAAATTTTGATTTTGAGGGGGATCTTGGCCTTCCAAATCCATCTATAATGGCAGCGACTAAGAGAATTTTCTAGCCATTTGTACATGGATTTGGTAGAAAATCTACCATTTCCACTGAGCCCCCAGTACACCTGGTCCCCCCCTAAGCCCAACTGAATATTATTAATACTATTCCTCATTTCCTCCCATTGCCTCTGAAGATCAGGGGTTAACCTTCTACTGAAGAAGGTGTTGGTTTCAAAGATTTAAAATTAGCAACAGTGCAGTCCTGATCGGTGCAAATATCTAGTAGCAGGGGATAATGGTCCTCGAAGGGGCTAGACCCATTAATGGAGTCTTTCCATACTCTAGCGAGATCCCCAGATTCAGTTTTGATTTTCCTACCAGCCATGTAGAAGGTCTTAACTTTAAGCAGCGCTTTCCAACATGGTGAGTCAGTGAACCTGGGTTCGACCGTAGCCATAGTTTTGTTTTTCAAATATCGGGCGCGAACGATTTTCTGCCATAGGCCATTTTGAGTCTCAAGCTTCCACCACCAAGTGACCGTCAAACTAATGTTTTTTTTGAAGATCTTTAACTCCCAGGCCACCTTTATCTCTAGATCTACATATTCTGCCCCATTTGACCAAATGATATCTCCTTTTCTTGTTACATCCTTGCCAAAAGAATTTCCTTCTATGTTTGTCAAGGTTTTCAATGAACGTTTTACTCATAAGCCACATAGACATATGATATAAGGATATTTGGGTGATAACTGAGTCCAACAAAGTTAGTCGTCCCCCCTGGATGCAGCATTACCGATCCATGCCTCAAATCTTTCGAGGTATTTAGCCACTATGAACTCCCAATCTGAATCTCTTAGAGTGGAGTCACTAACAGGCATGCCGAGATATTTAATAGGAAAACTACCCACATCACAGTTAAACAACTCAACATAGTATTTCACCATGTTTTCATCACCACCCATAGTGAAAATCTCACTTTTTTGATAATTAACTTTAAGCCCAGACATCAACTCGAAGATGTAAAACATCAACTTTAGGTTTACTGCATTATCAACATCATGTTCCAAACAGAAATAGTGTCGTCTGCATATTCACTAGTAGAAAAAGCCCCATTTGTCTCAGTTCATGAGGCCCATTTGTCCCGGTTGTCGAACCGGGACTAAAGGGTCGGTACTAAAGCCCAATAGCTTTAGTCCCGGTTCGCCCAGGAACCGGGACAGACGGGGCTTCACGTGGCCGATGTGGCTTGCCCAGGTAGGAGGGCCTTTTTTCCTGGTTGGTGCCACCAACCGGACCAAAAGGCTTCCACGCGTCAGCAGTTCAGGTGCTGGGTTTTTTTTTCTGAAGGGGGATGGGTTTTTTGGGGGTTTTGTAGAGTTAATTTAGGGGTTTAATATATTGTGGTAGCTAGCTAATAGAGAGAATTGTCCTCTCTTATCTCCATGCTTGGTCGACGCTACGTACTATACGTATAGAGAGGACTCGACACGCTAGCTAGATAGTGAGAAAAAGAAGGGAACCATTAAGTACAGAAGATCGTCATGAACATATATAGAGAGAAGTGATCGACCTATCCTTCTCCGATAGATTGGTCGAACAACAAGTTTTCGTATATCTATCCGATGCTACTAGCTACATATATATATATATATCTATC
>NC_057813.1:731617596-731631817 GCF_018294505.1 Triticum aestivum
TCAACTTCCACATGGTATTCTCAGTGTTTGTCGATGACGTGGTCAAGAAAGAATCCCGCCAATTCCTCTTGAATTGCTCGTATGCGAACTTGTGTTAGGAGTTCATCCCGCATCTGGAACATCTAATTTGAAGAAGGGGGTCAATACATATATATGAATGAAACTCAACACAAATGATGGTAATAAAATAAAATTGTGAATATTATTGCTTACGCACTTCATATTGTTGTTTAGAGTAGTCCCACTCATAGGTCGTGTGGCGGATGAACTCGCAAATGTAGTATCCACAGAAATCATTCCCGGGTTCCTACCACAAAAACTTTACAAGAAATAGAGGTCAATCAAACTGATAAGCAAGCATGATAAATGGTATTGATGAAACTAGCTAGAATCAATGGGAGATGTGCGGAACTAGCTAGTAGTACTTACTTTCGGGTGGTTAAACCGCAGTTGCACCGACAGTCCCGGAGCTTGTGCGGTGAACTTTTTCCAAAATCTGCCAGACAAAGAAAACAATTACTTGATATCAGGAAATGAACAAAGTTGCCGATATGGTGCGGTAATGATCGATTGAACTTACTTCTCGAGCATTTTAGTCATGGTCGCATACTCCTCGGGATTTTTTTGTTTCGAGTCTATGACGGTTTCTAGTCCCTGCTCAAGCTTAATCTCTAGCAGAATAAAGTGGAAGCTGCGCACGCATGCATAACTCATCAATTACATTACTATAACCTCGAGTAATAAGGGAAACTGAATATGCACAAGACAGTAACACTTACCTGTATTCGTAAGGAAATAGTATTGTATCTTTGTTTCGATTTCGAAGTAACGATCGTAGCAAGTTGGCCTCGGTTTCTTTGGCATCATGTTTAACATTCCATTCATCCATGAGATTTGTGTTAATGAACCTTTAGTCCCACCTCGCTAGTTGAGAGGGGCGCGTAGTGGTTTATAAGCCCCACTGCCGGACCCCTCTCGAGCTCCTCTCCATTGCAGGCTTACGGGCCTAATCTGACACTGATATGCCTGTAGGCCTACTGGGCCTTCTTCGGGCCTAAACCTTGGCCCATGGTTGGATTTCTAGTCGTATTCAGGCCATGGTGGCCTAGTAGGTGGCATTTTTTAATTTTTTTTCTAGTTTTTTTTGTTATTTGCATTATTTATTTTCTTTTGTTTTTTACTTTATTTTTTAGTTCTTTTGCTTTTAGGTAATCAAAATTATAAACTTTGTGTTAGTGCCATTTGTTTTCCAATTTGAATAGTTTAAATTTGAATTTTTTGAAATTTGTGTGAATCACTAGTTTTTGAATAACTTTACCATAAAAATAGATTTTTGAGTGATTCTTTTTCCTGCTATTTAATAATACTATGATTTATCATTATATTCAAAAGCAGATTTTTGTTATTTTAGTTTCTAACACAAAAATTCTTTATGATAATTCTTTTTGCTATTAAAGTTTCTAACAAAAAAAGTTCTTTATGAAAATTATTTTTTCTTTTAATGTTTTGAACAGAAAATACTTTGATAATTTTGGTTGCATAAATTTTATATAATTTTAGTTTCAATAATACTAGAGGCTTATAAAGGTTTTTTGAGTTGATTTCTTTTTCTATTGGAGTTTTATAAAAGCTTTTTAGTTAATTCTTTTTGCTATTGAAGGATATTATAGTTTTGTTTTAATTGATTTTTTAGTTCATTCTTTTTGCTATTAGTTCATTATTTGAGCTAAATGACCTTGAAATTGAAAAGCACTACAAATGAACTCTGAAAATGTTGAAAGTTGGCATGGTATCATCATTTCACCCACATAGCATGTGCTAAAAAGTTGAGAGGGTTACGGCAAAAACTGGATGCAGTTCGTGTGCAAAATGGACAATCTCTTTCGAAGTATCAGGGTTTCGGACGGAAACTCATCTGTTACAAAGGGATTCCATTTTTTGAACTTATTTGAACTCCAGACTTTTTGTGTGTTCAAAATGCACCATTCAAAGCCACATCATCAATTTTCAACTCTCTCTGACTTCATTTGGTATTTTTCATGCCTGTACTGATTTCTTTAGCTAAATGACCCATAAATTGAAAAGCACTACAAATGAACTCTGAAAAGCTTGAAAGTTGGCCTGGTATCATCATTTCACGCACATAGCATGTGCTAAAAAGTTGAGAGGGTTACGACAAAAACTGGATGTACTTCGTGTACAAAACAGACAATCTCTTTGGAAGTATTAGGGTTTCGGACGAAAACTCA
This sequence comes from Triticum aestivum, assembly GCF_018294505.1. Lineage (NCBI taxonomy): Eukaryota > Viridiplantae > Streptophyta > Magnoliopsida > Poales > Poaceae > Triticum > Triticum aestivum. Next base: position 731,619,846 of record NC_057813.1, read on the forward strand.
TCTGTTACAAAGGGATTTCATTTGTTCACATGTATCTGCAGCGATATTCGAAATCAAAGGCATCATCGTAATAGTTGTTGATAGAAAGTCTTCATTTTTTCTTCGCTTGTGTCCTTTGCTTATTGCGTTTAACAGGGTGCTTGGGTCAGCTTTGACTTTGAAGGGAGGAATTTCATGAAAGTTTTCATAATCTTCCGACATGTTTGTCTTCCCTCCAATCCCACGATGTCTCTTTTTCCTGAAAGAATTGTGTGGCGCTTTGGCTCATCGTATGATGTATCCGATTCCTTATCTTTTCTTTTTCTCGGTTTCGTAGACATGACCTTCACATAGAATACATGCACCACATGATTGGCTAGGACGAATGGTTCGCCTGTGTACCCTAGATTGTTCAGATCCACTGTTGTCATTCCGTACTGTGGGTCTACCTGTACCCCGCCTCCAGACAGATTGACCCATTTGCATTTAAACAAAGGGACCTTAATATCATATCCATAGTCAAGTTCCCATATGTCCACTATGTAACCATAATATGTGTCCTTTTCCCCTCTTGGTTGCTGCATCAAAGTGGACACCGCTGTTTTGGTTGGTGCTCTTTTGATCTTGGGCGATCCTGTAAAATGTATTCCCATTTATCTCGTACCCTTTGTAAGTCATTACAGTCGAAGATGGTTCCCTCGCCAACGAGTACATGTCATCAGAAACAGTGTTGTCACACCTGAGACGTGTTTGGAACCAACTGCCGAAACTCCTGGTCCGGGTGTTTGGAGCGTAGAATGTTCTTGTGTTCATCGACATACGGGGTCACCAAGGTAGAATTCTATAGCACCGTGTAGTGTGCTTGAGACCAAGAATGTCCGTCCCTACATATTATTGAGTCCACTCCTAGCATGCCTTTTCCACCCAGTCTCCCCTCATACCGGGATTGAGGGAGACCTATCTTCTTAATGTCAGAAATGAAGTCAACACAAAACCCAATGACATCCTCAGTTTGATGGCCCATGGAGATGCTTCCTTCTGGCCTAGCGCGGTTACAGACATATTTCTTTCGGACTCCCTTGAACTTCTCAAAGGGGAACATATTTTGTAGAAATACAGGGCCCGGAACAACAATCTCGTTGACTAGATGAACTAGGACGTGCGTCAGGATATTGAAGAAGGATGGTGGGAACACCAGCTCGAAACTGACAAGACATTGCACCACATCACTCCTTAACCTTGGTAGGATTTCTGGATCGATCACCTTATGAGAGATTGCATTGAGGAATGAACATAGCTTCACAATGGCTAATCGAACATTTTCCAGTAGAAGCCCCCTCAATGCAACCAGAAGCAGTTGCGTCATAATCACATGGCAGTCATGAGACTTTAGGTTCTGGAACTTTTTCTCTGCCATATTTATTATTCCCTTTTTATTCGATGAGTAGCCAGACGTGACCTTTATACTGAGCAGGCATTCAAAGAAGATTTCCTTCTCTTCTTTGGTAAGAGCGTAGCTGGCAGGATCTTCATACTGCTTTGGAGGCGTGCCGTCTTTTTGGTGCAAACGTTGCAGGTCCTCCCATGCATCCGGTGTATCTTTTGTCTTCCCATACATGCCCAAGAAACCTAGCAGGTGCACGCAAAGGTTCTTCGTCACGTGCATCACGTCGATAGAAGAGCGGACCTCTAGGTCTTTCCAGTAGGTAGGTCCCAAAATATAGATTTCTTCTTCCACAAGGGTGCGCGTCCCTCAGCGTCATTCAGAATAGATAGTCCGCCGGGACTCTTTCCGAAGATTACTTTTAAATCATTGACCATAGCAAGTACGTGATCACCGGTACCCATGGCGGGCTTCTTCCGGTGATCTGCCTCGCCGTTGAAATGCTTGCCTTTCTTTCGACATTGATGGTTGGTCGGAAGGTATCGCCGATGCCCCAGGTACACATTCTTCCGGCATTTGTCCAGGTATATACTTTTGGTGTCATCTAAACAGTGTGTGTGTGGTATCCCTTGTTTGTCTGTCCTGAAAGGTTACTGAGAGTAGGCCAATCATTGATGGTGACAAACAGCAACGCATGCAGGTCAAATTACTCCTGTCTGTGCTCATCCCATGCACGTACACCGTTTCCAATCCACAGTTGTAAAAGTTCTTCAACTAATGGCCTTAGGTACACATCAATGTCGTTGCCGGGTTGCTTAGGGCCTAGGATGAGAACTGGCATCATAATGAACTTCCGCTTCATGCATAGCCAAGGAGGAAGGTTATAGATACATAGAGTCACGGGCCAGGTGCTGTGATTCCTGCTCTGCTCGCCAAAAGGATTAATGCCATCTGTGCTTAAACCAAACCATACGTTCCTTGCGTCACCTGCAAACTCCTCCCAGTACTTTCTCTTGATTTTTCTCCACTGCGACCCGTCAGCGAGTGCTCTCAACTTCCCGTTTTTCTTACGGTCCTCTCTGTGCCATCGCATCAACTTGGCATGCTCTTTGTTTCTGAACAGGCAATTCAACCGTGGTATTATAGGAGCATACCACTCACCTTGGCAGGAACCCTCTTCCTCGGGCGCTCGCCATCAACATCACAAGGGTCATCTCGTCTGATCTTATACTGCAATGCACCGCATACCGGGCATGCGTTCAAATCCTCGTACGCACCACGGTACAGGATGCAGTCATTAGGGCATGCATGTTTCTTCTGCACCTCTAATCCTAGAGGGCACACAACCTTCTTTGATGCATACGTAGTGTCGGGCAATTCGTTATCCTTTGGAAGCTTCTTCTTCAATATTTTCAGTAGCTTTTCAAATCCTTTGTCAGGCACACCACTATCTGCCTTCCACTGCAGCAATTCCAGCACGGTACAGAGCTTTGTGTTGCCATCTTCACAATTGCGGTACAAACCTTTTTTGAGATCCTCTTAACATGCGATCGAACTTCAGCTTTTCCTTTTGACTTTCGCACTGTCTCCTTGTATCAACAATGATCCGGCGGAGATCATCATCGGGCGCATCGTCTGGTTCCTCTTGATCTTCAACAGCTTCCCCTGTTGCAGCATCACCGTATTCAGGGGGCACATAGTTGTCATCTTCCTCTTCTTCTTCGTTGTATTCCATCATATCCCCTATTTCTCTGTGCTTGGTCCAAACATTATAGTGTGTCATGAAACCCTTATAAAGCAGGTGGGTGTGAAGGGTTTTCGAGTCAGAGCAAGACTTCGTATTCCCACATATAGGGCATGGACAACACATAAAACCTTTCTGCTTGTTTGCCTCAGCCACTTCGAGAAATTTATGCACGCCCTTAATATACTCGGAGGTGTGTCTGTCACCGTACATCCATTGCCAGTTCATCTGCGTGCATTATATATAATTAAGTGTGTCAAAAACCATTACAGAATAATATGAATAGATAATTAAGTGACCAAATTAATAGAAGTTCATCATCACATTAAAACCAAAGTACATACATAGTTCTCGTTGAACAACATATAGCTCTCCAGAGCATCTAATTAATTAAATCATACATTGAAACTACATAAAATATTTCAATGCAAAAACAAATGCGATCATAATCGCAACCAAGGTAACAATTGATCCAACGACATAATGATACCAAGCCTCGGTACGAATGGCATATTTTCAAATCTTTCAAATCTTCAAGTGCATTGCATCCATCTTGATCTTGTGATCATCGACGACATCCGCAGCATGCAACTCCAATATCATCTCCTCCTCCTCATTTTTTTCCTTCAAGATTTTTTTTTCTTCTTCAACTAAATTTAACCTCTCGACAATAGGGTCGGTTGGAATTTCCGATTCACATACCTCCTAGATAAATAAAATATATGTCACGTTGGTCGGCATAATTGTCCTAAACAATAAATGAACCAAATAGTTATAAAAGATAATATATATACCACATCCGAATCATAGACAGGACGAGGGCCGACGGGAGCGGATACCAAAACCATCGCACTATATAATAAGAAACAATAATAAAAGTAAGAAAATTATACAAGTATCTATCTAAACATACAAGTAAGATTTTTTTTTCCTTTCAGAAAGAAGATAAGAATAAGAGGCTCACCACGGTGGTGCCGGTGACGAGATCGGCACGGGCGATCGACGGCGGTGAAGACGGGGACAGGACGTAACAGACTGCTAAACCTAGACAAATATTAAGGAAAATGGAGCTTGAAGAGGAGAAAGATTAAGTAGTGTGGCTCAGGCATTCCATCGAACACCTCATGTGCATAGGAGGTGAGCTAGAGCACCACAAAGCCCTCCCCTTGCCGGCCAGAAAAAACAGAGCAGCGTGGAGTGCTTTGCTTGCCAGCGAGGGGGTATATATAGGCACATCATTGGTCCCGGTTCGTGGCTTGAACCGGGACTGAAGGACACCCTTTGGTCCCGGTTCAAGCCACCAACCGGGACCAATAGTGGTGGGCCAGGAGCGAGGCCCATTGGTCCCGGTTCATCCCACCAACCGGGATCAAAGGGGCCAGACGAACCAGGACCAATGCCCCCATGAGGCCCGGCAGGCCCCCTGGCCTCACGAACCGGGACCAATGCCCCCATGGGTCCCGGTTCGTGACTGAACCGGGACTGATGGGCTTATCTGGCCTGAACCAAAGTCTTGTTTTGTACTAGTGATTGGAGCACCGCAACTCCATTTGGGATAAGATCAAGAGACAATGCTACCAGCATATTATTTTTTGAGCATTAGTGATCATTTTCGGAAGACAATCAGCAGGCAGGTTGAAAAGGAAAGGGGAGTGGGGATCCCCTTGTCGAACACCTTTGGCACTCTGAGAATATGGGCCAACTTTGTTATTGAGTTTGATACTCACTGTCCCATTGTGCAAGATTTGCTTAATCCAACCACACCAAGTGTCACTAAAGCCTCGAAGCTTGTGACATTCTAACAGAAAGTCCCAGTTCACTTTATTGTAGGCCATTTGAAAGTCCAGTTTCAGGACAATCCCCACCCTCTTTTTCACATGTGTATATTTTAAAATCTCATGCAGCGATAGCACCCCGTCCATAATGCTTCTCCCCTTCACAAATGCATTCTGGGTCGAACTAATTAGCTTGTCAGCGTACCTCTCCACACGCCGATCTAAAGTTTTAGTGATAAGCTTGTACGAGCATCTCAGGAGGCTTATAGGTCTAAATTGCTGGATTTTATCTGCGCCAGCAGTTTTTGGCAAAAGTGTAATCACCCCATAGTTGAGGCGTTGCACATCCAAAGCCCCTTTATGAAAATTCTCAAAAAGCCTCATAATATCATCCTTAACTATGTCCCAGCACACCTGATAGAATTAAACATGTATATTATCTAGGACGGGGGCTCTATTATGTGCCATAGAGAACAGTGCCTCCTTAACCTCCTCTTTTATGAATTCACGGCACAAATCTGCATTATCACTTGCATTGAGTTTTTCCTCAGCAGCCCATGTATCAGGATCTAGGTGGAACATGTTACCCATCTCAGGCCCAAACAAGTGTTTGTAATATTTTGTAGCATGCGCTATCAGCTTGTCAGTACCTTCGATCTCCACTTCCCCAACCCTCAGGGAGTGAATCGTGTTCTTCCTCTTTCGTCCATTGGCAATTTTATGATAATAATCTGTATTCAGGCCCCCTTTTAAGAGCCAGCGCTCATGAGACTGCTGAAGCCAGAAGATCTCCTCATTCACCAACGAGTCATGCAGCTCAGTACTAACATCAATCTTGATGCTGTATAGCTCAGGGGAGAGGGTACCATCTTCTTCCAGTTCTTCTAGCATAGCCAACTCCATCATGAGTTCTTCCTTCCTTTTTTTGTCATGGCCATATTTATCTGATCCCCATCCCTTGAAGTAGGTTTTGAATCTTTTCAATTTAATATTCAGGATATCAATTGGGTTGGAAGAAAAAATCTTCCTAGCCCAAATCTCACTAATAGTGGGCAGGGATTTCTCATCTTTGACCCAGGCAAGATTAAAACGAAACTCACGAGGTTTAGGAGATTCTCTACCTTGCTCTCCACTAGATAACAACAGTGGGTTATGGTCAGAAAGTTCTCGGACCAATTTCCTAACAGAAACCATGGGAATAGATTTTCCTAGTCTTCAGACATCAGAATCCGGTCTAGTTTCTCTAGAGTTGGATCTGTCTAATTGTTTGTCCATGTGTATTTACCCCCAATGGTATAAATCTCTCTAAGGGCCAGGGCATTGATAATGGAATTAAAGAGATCAGTAGACCAGCTGCAATTCACCTTTTTATTTTTTTGATTGCAACTACGCAAGATATTAAAGTCACCTCCGACAATGTAGGGGACACTCATATTGCTACTCATTGCAACGAGCTCCACCAGGAATTCCTCTTTAAACTCCTCATGAGCAGATCCATACACTACCGGCATGCCCCATTCCTTCTTATTTTTCTTGTCATGCACTACTAATTGTAAAATGTATTTGCCTTTACTGCAGGATATCTTATAACTAATTGGAGGCACCTTTCAAGCCTTCTAATTAATCCACATCATCGTAATTAATTACACCGTTGGATTCTAAAATTTACGCGCAAGATAAAAAGAAAATATGCGTAACACAGATGGTGCCGTCCAAAAATCAATGGCACCTCACACATGCTGTTTTGAAACAAAGAAAAAAAAACATCCATCCTTTACTTAAAAAAATATAGCCTCCTTCCATAACAGCTCTATGGATAAGAAGGAAAAAGGATGGGATCCGTAAAAGTCTTTTCTTGCCACCGCTCCCGAACATTTTTTTACGGAAATGTTAACGCCCACACGTGTGGGCGTTTGCATCTCGCCCACATGCGTGGATCCGCATCCGTTCGTGAGCGCACGAATCTTGGCATGTTTTTAGTGCCACGTAGGACTGGCTTGGTGTGTGGGCGTTCACCCGGTCGCCCACACGGCCGTTTCACCACACAGGAGGGGCTGGTGTGTGGGCGTTCAGCAATTCGCCCACATGCCACTTTATACGCACGCACAAGGGCTAGTGTGTGGACATTTGCCATCTCGCCCACACGCCCGTCTCCTCTCCCACACCCAAGCTGCTAGTTGCCACATGTTTTGCAGTGCACATGGCAACTGCCCTAGTATGCTTTATAAGCAGGTGAAAACTCTCTTTTTACCTGAGTTGCCATATGTTTTGCAGGGTACACGACAACTGCCTAGTGTGCACGTAAGCAGATGTCAACTCTCTCTTTACCGAGTTCCATATGTTTTTGCATGGTACATGGCAACTGCCCTAACATGCACGTAAGCAGATGGCAACTCTTCCTTTTTACATGGCAACTGCCCTAGCATGCTTGTGAGCATATGACAACTCTCTCAACTGCCTAGTGTTAGTATGTGGCAACTCCTAAAATTTTGAAATCATGGCAACTACAGTAGACCAGATCATACATGGCAACTGCAGTTGAGCAATCATGGCAACTGCAGTTGTCCGACATGGCAACCGTAGTTCAGCGACATGGCAACTGCAGTTAAACAAACATGGACGAGGATCTGGACCATGCAACTGCGGGCGCGCGGTGACTGTCACGTGTGGCATGCGCGACCAGGAGGTACGAGGCCTGACATACGGGACGTGTGGGCGTTATCTACTTCGCCCACACGCACGCGTGTGAGAGGGACCGGGAGAGAAAAAGAGAGGTGTGTGGGCATTACTTGTTTTGCCCACACGTAGGTGTGTAGGCTGTTACTCTTATACACCACACAAAATGGGCGGCCAATCTTCCTAACGCCCACACGTGTGGCATTTATCGGCGTCTGTTTTTAAGTCAACCTCAGCTCCTATGGCCCCGTCCAACAAAACGGCATCTGGCACGCCCGATATTTAGAAACAAACTAAAAAAGCATCCATCCGTTCGTTTAAAAAAGAGATAGGCTCCGGCTGAACAAAAAGAGATAGACCACTTGCCTTACAACTCTACCGATAAAAAGGGAAAAGATGGGATACGTGAATCTCTTATGCCAACTAAAAAAGGAAAGTAGCTTATTAGGCAAATCACAGCACCTGTACATGGCCGCACCTTTCCAGCCTTACCCATTGAATTGTGAACGTACGCCCAAGATAAAAAAAGAAAAACTTGCCCAACAAAGATGATTCGGTCCAAATAATGGCATCTGTCACGAGCAACGTTTTGAAAAAAAAACATCAATCTGCTCCTAAAAAAATATAGCGTCCTTAAGAAAAACTCTAACAATAAAAAGGAAAAAAAAGAAATTCAGTTGATGATCCGTGAAACTCCATGAATAAAATCTTCTGCCGACCAATAAAAAAGGAAAAACATCTCCGTCGGCTCGTGTACCTGCCAACTGACTCCATTTCCCCTTCGATCCTGTTCTCCTACACATGGCCGGTGTTAGGGATTTCTCTCACCAAAGGATGTCCCCAACTCCCCATCACAATCAAGTGCGCTCTCCCACCCGCATGGCCACAAGCGAACCGTAAAGGAACTTGAAGCCAGGTGACGCGAGGGATGATGAGAGATCGACTGTGAGACCAAGCGGCGATCAGTCTTCCTCATTGTTAGTGTCGCCATGTCTCCTTCCATCCACCCGGGCATCAAAGTACACCCACGTTTATGATATAAAAAAGGCTAATTATCATGTACAAGCTCTAGCAAGTTCTTGGCTTTTTATTCGGAGAAGGCTATAAACTAACCATGATAATATTGGATTAATGGTCGATGCAGCGAAGGATGAGGTGTACTGATGATGGTTTGAAGTAGATCGTGTTGTTGTGGTAATTGGTAAACTAGCCATCGGAGAACCTACAGTGGGCAGCAATCACAACTATTTGTCTCTCTGCTGTTGTCCAATTCGTCGTGGGTTCTCCAACTCCACATGCAAGTAAAACATGTCCGGAATTTTTTTAATGTGCAACTTGATTTTGGATGTATGGACTCATGCCAAAACCATGTGTCCGATCATGATATAAATTCCTATGTGCATGCGTTTCCATGAGTGCACTTAATCCGATTATGTTTTAGAGGAGTAGACCAAATTCAGTTGCATCCAGTGTGGCCAGGTGCAACGTAGTAGTGGTGTCGTAATTCATACTCCCTCCGTTTGGAATTACTTGTCGCAGAAATGGATGTATCTAGACGTATTTTAGTTTTAGATACATCTATTTCCGAGACAAGTAATTCCGAACGGAGGGAGTACATGCTGAATCATCTGGAGCATCATTAGTATTATGCATGTGCATAATACAAATATTTTTCAAAATATAGTACATTGCCTGGCTTGCATGTGATTGGTGAATAACATGGATTGACATGATTCTTTCTAGGTGCAGATTAGTAATATGTATCTGCATATATAGTATGTCTACGCATGCCTTTGTTTAGGCCTAAAAACAAAAAAGGAAATTAGCTATTAAAGCATCTATAAATACATATAAATTACTAAAGTAACAAGAAAATCTAGACGTATCATGCGCCACAAAGATCTCATATAAACACATTATTATCTATGTGGTATAGATATGTATATAGTATGGATAAAAAATGTTAAAAAAATGCCATCCACGTTAATCATAAAATGTATTGTTTAAGAATTCAGATTTGCTATTTCACATCTAGATGTGAAATAGCTATCTCACATCTAAGTCCTTCACCGTTAGATTTGTTTGATCTCGTAATTTTTTTTGTCCACGTTTGAGCGTGTGATCTCGCAATTTGTAGGCATTGTCATTCCAGCGAGCGTGCGCTCGTGCAGCCCCAGCAGGGGACTTGCATGCAGCCTGCCAGCGTGGGCTGGCGCATGTGTGTGCCAGCGTGGGCTGGTTTTGCCATTCTGTTTTTGTTTTTTATTTATTGATAAACTGTCTCAATGCTATAATATGTGTATATATTATATGCTGTTTGCATGCATCTTCTTTTGCGTGTATATATCATATGATCGTTCTTGCATGTTTTTGTTTGTCGATGTTTTGATTTGTATTCATATATGAGTGTGATGTCTCATCTAAGTTTTGGTCCATTTGATCTACCGTTATAAATTTCATGCAATTCTTTGATCGTGGTTGTTTTGTCCCGTGCGTCCGTTGTCCATTTTGCGGCCCAACGCACCGCGCCCTTTCTTTTTGGGACCATTTTTGGTGGATTGTTTTGTGTGTGTTATAGTTTGAAGAGAAGAGTTGTTTGTAAGGGACGAGCTGACCGCTAGCAGCAGTTCTTGTCTTCTTTTCTAATTCTTTACCTCATTCATCTTTGTCTTTGGAGTAGAGGCGACCCTACAAAGTTTCTAAACAATACAATGGCGGGCAATGACCCATTTCTTGTTTTTGTTTTTGCCTGCAAGTCTAACCCTAGTATGTAAGAAGCCGTCTCTTTTTATTTTTCTTGTTCCAATTGCAATTGATTATCGACATGCATGTGGGTCCAAACCATTTTGGTCTCTGCTGCAAGTGTACTCCTAATATGTAACTGGGTTCACCTTTTTTTATATTTTGTCCTAGTTGCAAGACAACCACCGACATGCAAACTAGATCATGTCTTCTTTTATTGTCGCGGTTGCAACTCAACCGCCGACATGCAACTCGGCCTGACACTTTTTTAGATTATGTTGCAAGTGCACCTTTGTCATACAACTAGGCCCGCCTCTTTTATTTTTTCTTGTCCGAGTAGCATGTCAACCACCGACATGCAACTAGGGTCCAACCCATTTTTGTTTCTTAGTTGCAAGTTGACCATAAACATGTAATTAGAGGATAGATTCGGTTTGTCTTAGTTACAACTCAGACCAACATACATACAACTGGCATCGCCATCTTTTGTCCCAATTACAAGTTCACCTTCAATATGTAATTGGGCGTACCTTTTTTTATCCCAGTTGCAAGTTCATCCTCAACTCGCAACTGGGGCTCAATATTTTTATTGTCCCTGTTGCAAGTCCATCCTCGACTCATAACTTAGACCTGAATTTTTTTCTCTCAGATACAAGCCCACCCTCACTCACAACTTGGGCCACCTTTTTTTTGTCCTACTAGCAAGTCCACCTTCGACTCGCAATTCGGGGCCTGGCCTTTTTTTGTCCTAGTTACAGGTCCACCCTCGACTCCCGACTCGGGCCCGATCATTTTTCTTCCATTTACAAGTGTACCCGTTGACTGGCAAGTGGGGCCTGACCTTGTTTTTGTCCCAGTTGCAATTCTACCCTCGACTTGTAACTAGGATCCGACTTTTTGTCCTAATTGCAAGTACACCCTCAACTCGCAAACTGGGGTCCGACCTTTTTTTTGTCCCAATTGCAAGTCCACCCTCAACTCGCAATTTGGGCATGGCCTTTTTTTCCGGTTGCAATCCCACTCTCAATTCGCGACTGGGCCCCCATATTTTTTTCTAGTTGCAAGTCCACCCTCGACTCGCAATTTGGGTCCGACCATTTTTTGTCCCAGTTGCAAGTCCACTCTAGACTCACAAATAGGGCCCGGCATTTCTTTTGCCCCAGTTGCCAGTTCACTGTCAATTCACCACTGGGGCTCAACCTTTTTTTTGTCAGAGTTGCAAGTCCACCACCGACATGCAACTGGGGCCCTAACTTTTTTAGTCCAAGTTGCAAGTCCATCCTCAACTCGCAGCTGAGCCCGACCTTTTTTGTCTTAGTTGCAGGTCCACCTTCGACTCGCAACTTGGCTCGATGTTTCTTCTATCTTGCAACTGGGTTTTGAATATATTTCTTTCATTTAGTTGCAGTTCACCCTTGACTCACAGCTGGGGCTAACTCTTTTTTGTCTCCACTTGCAAGTCCACCCTTGACTTGCAACTGGGCTCAATGTTTTTTTATCTTGCAACTGAGTTTGAGTCCTTTTTCCATTAGTTGCAAGTCCACCGTCGAGGGCCACCAGTTGCAACCCGACTGTCGACTTGCAACTAGGGGTGTGTGTGTTTTGTCATGGCCCCCAGTCGCAACTCGACCATCGACTCACAACTAGTGTGTGTGTGTGTGTGTGTGTGTGT
>NC_057813.1:731632351-731643840 GCF_018294505.1 Triticum aestivum
CATGCTGACCATTGATTTGCAACTAGGGATGTGTGTGTGTGTTCGTCGAGGGTCCCCAGTTTCATGTCAACCATCAACATGCAACTAGGGGAGTGTGTGTTTGTCGAGGGTCCCCAGTTGCATGCCGACCATCGACTCGCAACTAGGTGTGTCTGTGTGTGTCTGTGTGTGTGTGTTTCGTCATGGCCCAGTTGTAACCCGATCATCGACTCGCAACTAGGGGTGTGTGTTTGTCGAGCGTCCCTAGTTGCATGCCGACCATGGACTCACAACTATGGATGTGCGTGTTTATCGAGGGTCCCCAGTTGCATGCCATCCATCGACTCGCAACTAGGGAGATGTGTTTGTCAAGGGTCCTTAGTTGTGTGTGCGTGTTCTTTTTGTGGACCCTAGTTGCAACCCGACCATTGACTTGCAACTGGGGGAGGGGGAGGGGGGGTTGGAGAGGTTCTAAAATTATTCGTTGTCCCTCTTTTGGTCTATATTTATAGCTTCACTCTGATGTGAAGACATCAACGGCCAACAAGTCCGTTGGCTAGCTAGGCATTTCACAGTGGGAGGTTTTTTGTTCGCATTTGTGTGGTCATACTTCTTTTTTGGCATTTTCACGTTGCACTGTTGACTGATGCAATGTGGCGCAGCTTCCAGACTAATGAAAAAAATCAAACACGGACGCAACGCAGGGCAGCTTCCCAAATAAACAAACCAGAAAAAACAAGAACGTGGTGGGCTTGTTTCATATGACGTGTTGCTGATGTCAAATCTTAGAAGAGTCCTAGATAGAAGAAAAAACCAAGTGGTGGCCTCAACAATCAGAACAAAAAACAGTAGGAGAAATTTGTTAACAAGTAACATCATCTTAGATGTGAGATATTATACCACATCTAGATGTGATATAGTCACACCCTTAAGAATTTGTTGGTTGAGACAATAACTTAAAATCTGAATAATTGTGGTGCTTATAGTAAGGAGAACACACAACAAACTCTGTTTTATATATCTATATTATTTGCTACGATATTAGGTATGTTGGTGGAAAACTGTGCATGTATATGTCCATTATTGTGTATACAAACAACAGATTTTTCACAATTCTACCGTTCTTGCATGACAAGAAAAGAAGATATATGTATTTTAGGTAGTGCAAGATGGGAATATGCTACAATAAGACACTACATCTTTATACCTTTTAGAAACTTATAGGTCAGAAATATATGATATATCCAGCAAAATTTGCATTTGCAACCATGTTTTCTACCAACTAAACACATATGTCCTTACACTTATATAACCTTCATAAGGTAGCACATCCATATTTGCACATATCATTTATAAATCTGTGGTTGCTCGGCATCACACAATGACAATACTGATAAGGTTGTCACCCAATTGGACGTAATGTATCTAATCACAAAATAGTCTGAAGCAATGTAACATTGCTTAAACAAACATGTGTAACAAGAATAACCCATATCAAATTATTCATATTATTGTCCAACATTTCTAATTTAAAACAACTTTGTTGTATCTGATACTTATAGTGCTAGCCCGTGCAGGCGCACGGGTTGACGACTAGTAACATCTAAAGTATCATGTCTCACACCACTCAGAATACCTCCAGATTTTCCAACAGATGGAATCCATTCCCAATGGAGCAGACCAAAGGGATCAACCCTCCTAATAAGTTTACGAGTAAATTTTTTCTTCATAGTCTTCTGCAACCCAATAAAATCCAAAGAATGGTGACTAATCAAATCTGAGAGGCAGGTGTCCATTCCTTTCTTGCCTGCCCCTCTATAGTTTCAAATGAGGCCTCTCATTTGGAATGATTCTTATAGAAATAAGACCGACTAGCCCTGCCAGGAGGCTTTGCAGGGCTACAGAACAACTCTCCAGTAGAGGTTTGTTTTCTTTGGCTCCTAGTCACAGGTCTAGGAAGTTTAACAACATATTTCTTTTAATTTTCCTTTTGTTTTTACCAGAGGAGATCTGCTCATGCACGACCTCTTCCTAATCCAGCCAGGTAAGATTAACAGAGACAGTTTTTCCCCACCCATTTGTAACCAAAATGTCATCCCCATTATCATCATTAATTTTTTTATTCTCATCCACCTTAGTTTTATCAGCTAAATTCTCTCTCACCCTCTCCAATTCTCTAAGTACATTCACACAAGAGAAATCATTATCAGGTATGTTAACACCCATGCAGGAAGTTCTATGTAACAGTTCAGTATTGGAGAGAACATCAAAAGCATTAGTAAAAGATGTATGATTACCTCCCAAGTCCCTTTTCCGGGCAAGATCGATTGCTTTTGCTTTAATATTGTCCCGCATCCTTTGCACATTGCGCTTGCTGAATTTAAGAACCGCTTCAGGAGCAAGGGGAGGGGTGAGAATAATCTCATCACTGCATTCAGAAGGTGGAAGTTGTACCACATAATCATAGTGTCCTTCAGTCCCGAATCAACATCTCCCTCCACCTCCACAATCTGAGCAGGGTTAGAAACTATAGCAGCATAAGACAAAGATCGACGAATTGCAGATGAATCTTTTACCTTCACTTCCTGGATTACAGTTTCAGTTTCCATTGGAGCACGGGCCTCAATGATTCAGAGTAATCATCCATTTGGAGGTATCCTAGGTCACATAATTTCCTATAAGCTCATGCTCTTTTGCCATTGTTTCAATAAGAAGAGAGGAATCCACCTCGCCGTCAGGTCCTACCTTCCCTCCCCCATCCATCTTCCATTCCATCAACCTTCGTGCTCCACACACGTGCGCGTGGTGGTAGTAACAACGAGTAGTGGTAAAAGTAGCTCGCCAGGGTACATGCATACACTGATGCACGGTGAGAAGCGTGAGTGAAGCTTGGCACCAAACCCATCCATGCATGTGCAATGTCTCACTTTTGTGCATGCATGAGCATTGAGCAGTGAGAGCTCTCGAGCACCTGTCGTGTCTCCATCTACCTACACGTTCGATCCATGGCTTTATATGTGGATGCATGTGAATGTTCGTGCATCACAAGAGAGAGAGAGAAACAGTAAGGGCATGTCTTGCGTTCACTGTGCGGCCCACATCGCACGAAACTTAAAGCACGTCCAGGTCAGGCCCTAGGGAAACGCACGAATCAGCAGTAGCTCGCGAGCCTGGTTCGGGCGAGGCAGGGGAGGGCGACGTGCTTCTCCCCTCGTGCGAGCAGGGGAGATGGCGCGAGCTCGCTCGCGTCGACGAAAAATCGGCGGGAGGATTTTGGCTCACCTCCTGCCGAGTCCACCCCTATTTAGCCCCTCCCTCACCGCCCAACTCCCGCCACCATTCTTCCTCCATTCGAGCTTTCCCGCCGACGCGCATCGGCACCGACGAGCAGGTAAGCGGCGCATCTTCATCGGCCGGCCGTCCACGGCGTCGGCGCTCCTTCGCCGGCCGGCGGTCATCTTCCACGTTCGTACCCCCTCGTCCCCAAGCTGCAGCCATGGCCTCTGTGAGTTCAATCCCTCTATCTCTCTGTTCCTTCTAGCTAGATCTGAGCTGCAGCTAGGGTTTGATCTAGATGCATGGTTCATTAGTGGTCTGATCTGTGAGCTGATATGGTTGGTTGCTATGCCGCTGTTGGAATTTGTGGTAGGGCTAGATGTTCAAGCATGTGGTAGGCTAGATTAGTAGTAGAGTTTGAAGTTGAACCTTGTGCTTGTGTTGAATCATGCTTAGATCTGTGATTTGTAGCTATTGGTGGTCCATTTGTAGCATGCTATTTGTTGTAGATGTATGTTCCTGCTCATAGATTGTCCGATATGCTTAGTATGATAGTGATGAAGCATGTGCTTGCTATGATAGTGATGTACATGTATGCTCCTCCTTTCATGGATTGTCCAGTATGTTGTGTGCTATGCTCACTGTCAATGCGTGCTACGATTGTAGGACATGACCACGCAGACGCAAGATCTTAGTCAGGCCCTTGTCGTGTCCGACAGCCAGTTTGCTCCATCGTTTGTCGAGGACTCGCAGCCTATGTCCGAGATGGGACCTGATTCAGAGGTGTTCGAGTCTGATTCCCTCTATGTGCGAGTAGTGCTCGTTGAGCCAACTCCTGCTGCTACTACTGCAATCAAGCTAGCAGCAGCAAAGGCAAAGAAGGATGGTAGGTCCAACAACATGAAGTGGCAACCGTTCATGTCCATGTTCGTGCTGAACAACATGTGTGAGCTCATCTCTAGTGGAGTTAGGATTGACAAGGGCTTCAAGGAGGTGCACTTGAACACCGTTGCGAAGCAGGTGTTCGAGTTCTGTGGGCAAGAGGTGTCTGCCACCCAGGTGTACAACCACCTGAGGAAGTGGAGAAGTCGATTGATCCAAGTGTCCAAGTTGAAAGACCTTAGCGGCGCCTCATGGGATGAGAACACTTGCTCCATAGTTCTGGAGGCAGAGCACTACGCCTGCCATGTCGCGGTTAGCTCACAGCCCTCTTCCTTTTCATACTGTCCACCATTGCCTACTACTAATCGCAACTAACAATACTTGTGTTTCATTCTTATGACCACCCAAGGGACGTTGAGTTCCTCAACACACCCATCCAGAACTACAGCCAGATGCAACACATCTTCTCCTTTGGGATGGCAACTAGGAAGCATGTCATGGGCTCGGATGAGCCTCTTGGTTCTCCCATGCCAGACATCCCTGGGACACCAGACGTCGAGGTCCTTGATGGCCCTGACAAGCCCGCTGCGAAGCCCTTCGACAAGCGATTTGACCCCGTCAATGATAGGAAGAGGAAGAGAGGAGGCCTGATGGAGGACGAGATCAATGTCTTTTACAACATGACTGAGGTGGTGAAGTAGGTGGCAACAGTCATCAGGGAGTGCAAGCCCCTCGACATCCACCCTGACCTGTATGGCGCTGTCATGACCCAGGGTGGCTTCAGCGACGAGGCTCTCATGGCAGCTCTCAGTCACCTGCTTGACAACAAGGCCCAGGATGTTGGGTTCGTTGCCATGGCCGACGCTCACAAGGTGTTGTCGCTCAGGAGCTGGTTGGGCAAGCACTACTACTAGAGTAGTGCTACCTGTGAGCGTGCATGATGCCCAACAGCGATGGCAGTGGCGACGACGACGACGACGACGATGACGACATACATTTTGACGAGATGATGATGGTCTGTATATTTTTGTGAGGTGGTATATACTAACCCCCCACACTGATGGTGAACTTACGGTGGTAGGACGACACCCTTTTTTGGAGGTGGTGGTAACCAAGGTAGTGCTAAGTTGAACTTGCTATGTCGTATGATCATGCATGCTTTACTTCTCTTCTGCTCCGTTGTTGTTTGTGTCCTACTTTGCTTGCTACTTGTGCTCCATTGATTTGCTGCTTCAACTCTTGCTCTTGTGCATTGCTAGGGCAAGTGGTATGCCGTGTTCACCGGTGAGGTTCCAGGGGGTTATAGTTCATGGGAAGAAGCCAACGCACAAGTGGCATCGTATAGCAACAACAACTATAGAGGGTTAAGACTAGGCAGGCGGCAGAACAAGCTTACTCCGCCTGGGTGCGAAAGCACGGAGGCAGCAGTGTTGACAGTGCCAGGGTTGGAGGTGTCAAAGTGGAAGCTGCTAAGGTGGATCGTCAGTTTGGGCTGAAGCTAAAGAACTTCATCATCTTCGCCCAGTTCATCACCATTGTTGTGTTGTGGCGTTGGTGTGCTAGGTGTGATCATTGTGGGTAAGCTCACCAACTAGGGTACAAGGTAAGCACAACATGTACACCGTATGCAACCAAACGCCGTGTTCATGTGCCGCTAGGGACAATGTAGCCAACCAAACAAAGTGCGCTTGCATATTATCTAATGCAGGGACACTAGATGCAGGCAACCAAACAAGTTGCATATGGCGTATTAGGGCCTGTTTTTGCTCAAACAAGCTGGGTTGAGAAGTGTATGCGATGCAGGCACTGTAGCAAACGGCAACCAAACATGCCCTAAAAGAACATTCGTCATAGTACCCTACACACATGACACATCCTATTGATCTGGTGTGTCGAATGCATTCGCTGAGTGCTGAACTGCGTCCCAAAATAGATGACTCAACTTTGTACCGACTTTTAGTACAAAGTTGAGTTAGTTATTTTGGAACGAAGGCAGTAATAATTAGGCCTTTCAATCAATGACCAAAATAATTACGTCTTCTGATCGATGCAAAAATATGTGACATCGATGTAGTTTGGTTGCACCAGAGGGAAAACTCGGGAATTTTCACTAAATAGGTATCGTAATCGTCCTTAAAACTCGAGGCATCTAGATTTATCCTTCACATTTTGATGCTTCTTGACTATACGTGACATGGACTATGACACCCCTCAAATAATGGACACCCAAACAAGCAAACTGAGTAAGGCCATGTTTAAGTTTGGCCAGCTCTAGAAAAATGTGGTAAGATCTACAACACCAAATACACATTACCAAACTTGTTTAAGTTTGTCCTAAGTCAACCTTGTTTAAAAAAGTTACGGCTTTTGATCGATGCAAAAATATGTGACATTGAAGTAGTTTTGTTGCACCCGAGGGAAAACTCGGCAATTTTCACTAAATGGGGTATTGTAATTGTCCTTAAAACTCGATGCCTCTGGATATTTGAAGTTCTGCCTTTGTCCTAATTCAAACTTGTTTAAGATTGACCAGCTCTATAGGAAAAAGTGGTAAGATCTACAACATCGAATACACCTTGCCAATCTTGTTTATGTTTGTCCTAAGTCAAACTTGTACATAAATAATAAGCCACTAAGAAAGGATAAATATTTAATCTTTATCTTTACCTAATAATAAAGCAAATTGGGTTTATGGTCGTCCGTCATTGTCGTTTTTGCAAAAAATCCCCTGTTATTTGTTGAATTCAACCCGCAGTCCTTTATCAAGTGAGTTCCTCAAAAAATGTTTCATTTTTGCAAAAGAGCCCCTGCATTAGTTGGAATTTAGCCCGCAGTCTGCAGTCAGTCCTTGTATTCCTTATCCATTCCCAGACTCCACCGACGGCCATTCGCCCACCGCTTGGCGTCGGCGTCCACGACGCCGCTCCGACGACCCCTCACCACCCGCCGTCGCCGGCAGCCACCAGCAGGCCGCTGTCCCGTTTCCTCTCATCCTCCCGCTCACGCATGCGTCCTCCAGCCTCCTCTTCCTTTACTCCTCCTCCTCACCTCGCGCTCGAGCGCCGCTCCTGCAGCACCTCCGCCGCCCACCTCTGTTTGTGTTTGAATTATTCCGAAGCGCACCGTCAATCTACCGAGGACCAAGCAATCACACGAGCACGACACCGAGATTTGTTAACGAGGTTCACTGATATGGCTACATCCCCGGGGCATGACTACGAGCGCTCCTCCCCATGATACCGCTACAATACCGCACCCTGGCCGCCCGGGCACCGGCACACGCCGCCGGCTCCCCCCGTGTGCTTGTGCTATTATGTTGGCATAGGTTACATCGTGTGTCTACCCCCGATATATATGAGAGGCCTAGGATACAGGTGTCCTATTAGGACACAACTCCTATCCTGTCTACACACAGTCCCAAACCAAGTCCAACTGTAACCTACCTTGTACAATAATATTCGACACAATTCTAACAAACTCCACCTTGGCGAATATTCTCCACCACCTTGAATTCATCCATGCGTCGAACCTTCATGTACATTGGACTTGAGAAACACCATGAGCACCGCTGCTACTCCCAGACTCCATGTGACCCCACCTGCAACTGTAGTCCCTTCTCATCTTCTTTAAAGTCAATACTTGAGCAAAATTAAGTTTCTCATTACTCTACTTTGTACTCCCAACTTTCGGAGAATCCATTCAACGCCATCACACACCGATCGCTGACCTGCGTGAAACTGAACAACTCACATATTGGATGCCACATATAAGAGTTACCTGAACTCAATATCACCGCTCTTTCTTGATCGTCCGTCTGAAACTTGAAGGAATTTCACCGTCGCCCTGTGTCACCCTGAGTCAAATTCACAGTTGTCTCACCCTTTTCTCGGATAGTCTCTGGCATGTCCCACAGCTATAGCACTCCGCCTCGTTCTATATTTGTCATCCGCACTTTGCCACGTGCACTGAACACCACAGAATATACGGCCATGTACACTCTCAGCTTTTGACATTAAGACTTTCCGCCACTTTCGCAGATTCTCCATGGTCAACTCATGTCCATCAATCAGCACCGATAGACCCAGTCACCAACTTACATCGGGTACTCGTCAACACTGCTTCAGCACCCCTGCACACTTTGTCTGACCACATGTCTGACCACCAGTGCCTTGACCTATCTCTGTGTCCCGTGCTTACCGCACGCCTCGCCGCTATCACCGTGTCGAGCCTCTGCTGTCCTGGTCGAGTCTCCCGGGTCGCGTACCCACACCACTCAAACCCCTACTGCAGAGAACTACCGATCATCACCGACCGATGCCGAGTATCACGTCTCCATCGGACCACTGGTACCCAGTCCGTTCTACGTGTCTCTCGCTATCCCGCTGAAATAGGCTTCGACTCTCCATGCATTTACGCCGTAGCCCCTCCATCAACTCAGAGTGTAGTCATCCATCAGACTCCAACTCCACCTTCAACATGACTCCATGGTGGTTGTACGTGCCACCCTCCCGCGCCCTATCGACTTCAAGCTCTCCTGTGCGCACCATCTTGAATCAACCCCGCGCCATAGTCTTGTCGAAGCCGCACAAGCCCTCGAGCCTGCGCCACGTGTTTCCACGCCCCAAAAGTCGGTCACCATCAACATCACGCTCCTGTGTCATCGTCGCTGAAATCACCGCCGTCTTCTGCTTTGACCGACATCCCCGTCGATCCGTCAGACAGTCCAGTCCGACCCAGCCGAAATTATCCAACTGCAAACATGCTCCACCCTACGTCGTGTCCGCCTCGCACATCCGTGCATTGCCTTGACACCCTGTGTTTGCATGATCATGTCACGCCATGCTCCAGACTCCTCCGAGCCTTATACGCACGTCGCCAACATGCCTTTGCATGCTCCAAGCCTCCTACAAACTTGTGCCCACCGCTTTGACAGCTCCAGAATTACTTTTAACCTCGCTCAGAGTTCTGAAAAACTTTTGCATCCAAAAAACCAATTTACCATCGGTTCTCCATGGAGCACCTTATTCTCAAACGTCGAGTAGACCGTAATCAAGCTTAGCCAGTGCACAATATTCGTGCAACCATCCGTGTACCCTTAGCACATATGGATCAATTCCTCCTTTTAATCCACCTCAATGCTCCTGGACACTGGTGCGCCTTGGGGCTTCCACCTTTTTTCTGTAACAAATCACGTGATCCATTGCAACTGTCAGACAAATTAGCTCTTAGCGTGCTTCCCACACATCGATGACGCGGCTACCAGAAACTCAGCATGGGCCTCTGCCAGCGCTAACCTGGGCCTTGCAGCCGTGCCTCACGCCGTGTCCGCCCGCAGCTAGGCCTCCCCCCGTCCTCCAGTGCCTGGGCCACGCCCGCACCTGGACCGCGGCACCTTGCTACATACTTGGGCCAGCGTTCCGCGCACCTGGCAAGTGATTCCGCTTGCGCCGCCTGATCGCATCTCGTCAACAGCGAGAGCCCGAGACGCCACGAAAACTGCGATGCAGCACGATTCCGCCTAGATCCGCATCTAACCCCGATGTCGCCGCAATCGCCAGATCAAACCCGACGGCATCAATCAGCCAAACGAATCCCACGCCGACAGCTTCCAATGGTTCCTCCGGTCGCTACCATCAACGTGAACAAAACCCCACCGCACCATCGATCTTCCTCGCAGTCGCCGATTGATCCACCGAATACTGCGTGACCGATTTGAGGAGATATTCCGCTCCTTCCTCTAAATCAACGAACCGCGACCTCTTCGTAACCTTGCTTATGATACCACTTGTTAGAATTATTCCGAGGTGCACCGTCAATCTACCGAGAACCAAGCAACCACGCGAGCACGACACCGAGATTTGTTAACGAGGTTCACCGATATGGCTACATCCCCGGGGCATGATTACGGGCGCTCCTCCCCATGATACTGCTACAATACCGTACACTGGCCGCCCGGGCACCGGCACACGCCGCCGGCTCCCCCGCGTGCCTGTGCTATTATGTTGGCATAGGTTACATCGTGTGTCTACCCCCGATATATATGAGAGGCCTAGGATACAGGTGTCCTACTAGGACACAACTCTTATCCTGTCTACACACAGTCCAAAACCAAGTCCAACTGTAACCTACCTTGTACAATAATATTCGATACAATTCTAACAGTTTGCCGGTGCCCCATCGCATGTATCTCCATCCCGCCGCCACCTCCTGCCCCGAGCCGCCCGCACCACACCGCATCGACCAGGACCGCGTCCCTCCCCAAACGGCAGCGATGATGGAGGGCGCCGCCCAGCTCCTGACCGACGGATTCGCCGGCTCCCCACTCCTCGGGGAAGAGAGGAAGAAAGGCGAAGAAGAAGGGGCACAAGGTGAGGGAGGTGGTCGCCGGCGGTGGCGGCTCCGGTGAGCCGCTAGCAGGCAGAGAGACGAGCTCCTGTTGAGGCGGCCGGGCTCGATGCGGGCTGGTTCATCCGGATTGAGCCCTTCCTGCCCGGGCGTCTCCATCGCCATGGACGGCCTGCACAGCGTCGACGCCTGCTTCTCTCTTGGGAGGGCCATGTCGCCTCAGGTCCGGCCCCCCATCGGCCCACCGGACGTAGGCAGGTAAGGACGGACGGCGGCTGAGCTTGGGCCTCGCCTTCTTCTTCTCTGGTTAAGAAAGAATTGGTTCTTTGGTGCGTTTTGCTGGGTGGGCGGCCTCGCTGAATTGGTTGCCTCTGTTTTTTTCATTTGTCATCGAATGTCCACCGATAGAGACCAGCTCCCTCTGGATCACCAAGCTCTGTTCAGACCAAAAGATAAGCGCGGGTAAGTACAATTCACCATAATCTACAAGTGGATATCATCGATCAATATATGTTTGTCATTGCCAAGTAAGTAGATATACTGCTGCAGATTGCCCAATGGATAAAGCAATATCTTGAAGGTTTTTGCCGCTGCCGGTTGTTGGATTCATCAAACCTGCCTTTTAGATTTGGCAATGGATTTGGCGTTATCGATGGCCTAGCTACTAAACAGTGAACGAAGGAGTCAGAGGTAGCTTGAAGCGCAAATGCTTCACCGGCTCTGATAAAACTCATGTCTGCACATGGAGCAGTACAAGCTAGCTACGACGGGAACCAGCTGGATCGATTTCATCCGCTGGCTGCGGATGCATGTACGCGAATGCTTAAGGAGCGCTGACCTCGGCGTCGAAAACTCGGGGCTCAGACGACCACGCCGATCCGAAGCCCCGGCGGCAGATCCACGCGACCCCTTCAAGCAGCCGCCGGCCACCGCTGCCGCGCCTCCGCCACAGCCCAAGCGGCCCAGCCTGCCCCCGCGCACAGCCCCGGCCACATGGAGCCCATACG
>NC_057813.1:731644206-731646671 GCF_018294505.1 Triticum aestivum
GCAAAAGCTTGGAGGATTGTAGAGAGTGTTGGAACCGCAGCCCTCTAGCTACCTCTCCTCTCACTCGAACAGAGGAGGAAGAAGAAGAACAGTGGACACGAGAAATTTTCCGGCAGGCGCACGAATGCCGTCACAGCCGCACGAACGCCCAAATCTTTTTCATGTTTACACCGTCTACATCGCTACATCACCGGCTCCTCTACAAGCGTACACCAGGGAGGAGTTCTTATACCCAGGCCAACACCGCTGCCCATACATGCACGACGTTGCTTGCACGCCACGATCCGCTTGGTTCGGTCCACACCCTCGACGCATCCCACGCGCGCACGTCGCGGGCCTCCCTCAACAGAACGCCAACGGCCACCCACAGCTATTGCCAACAGCCTAACCCAGGCTCACGCACCAACACAACACATATGCGCACCCACGCACACCACAACACATGGTTTATTGCTAACAGAGAGGAGGGAAGAGAGAAGGGGAACGCAACGCCGTGGACTGGAGCACGGTCGCGTGGGTGGGTGTGTGTGGCTGGAGCAGGGAGAAGCACGCAGTGGGAGATAGCTCTCGGTGTGGATTGCTTTTTTAGTTGGCTGCACCGACCAGAAGCTACTAGATGTTGCTATACGTGCCAACACCGATTGCATTTTATTCTTCTTCTAAATGAGCACCAATATAATAATTGGCTGCTGTTGTTTGTTGTCACTGTTATAGTTTAATATTCATGCCTACCACATCTTATGAATACATCATGTGATATACAATAATTAAAAATGAGTAAAATATTTGAATAAATAGTTCTTAAGGGGGAAGTTATTTGGAGCTCACCGGGACTTGACAATTAAGATATTCCCCAACTCTGGATGTTACCGACCTTGTTGGTGAGATAAGGAGGAGAGAGAGGGTTGGATGAAGAGTGACCACGATGCATCTTGAAGTTTACTTTTTTTCTAGACAATCCAATTGAAATTTACCTGTGATGGGGAACACAGAAAAGCTTGATTTTTTATGGTGATGTTGGCCAAGTCCAAATAATGCAAAAGAAAAGGAACAAAATATAATCTTGCAAATCAAAAAACCAACATTACCTCTTTGCTTTCGAATATTAACAAAACATTGTATATAAATAATCCCAATTTAGTGCACCATTACTCTTTCGCCCAATAGAATCTTTTGAAAATTCTAAAAAAAACTTTTGAATTAGTTATTAAACCCTCGAATAGTATACAACAATTCCATCGTCTGTATATCCGGCTAGAAACAAATACAACATTCCTCTTCCAGCTGATGACAGTGCTAAGCTGAAGAAGGCGCCATCTAAGGACATCCCTATGACTTTCTCAACTTTATACTACATAGTATGGGCATCGAGTGTGTGTTTTTTTAAATCGCGTACCTTTTCTTGTTTTAAAAAATCATGCTTTTAAATATATATATATATATATATATATATATATATAAGTTTAAAAAAAGATCTCAGGATCCCCAAAAATGTTTTAATTAAAAATATATTTAAAAAATCTCATTCAGAAAAACATGTGTAAAAAATGTTCATTTTCAAAACATGTTTCAGTTCTACTAAAAAGATTAAAAATTCAAATTGTTTAATTATTTTAAAATAATTAAATATTTGTGTTTTGCCAAAAAATAAAATATAAAACCGATTACTAGACCATTCCATGCACCCCTACCCTTCCATCAAATGAAGGATGTTAGGGTGGCTTCTTTGCGTCCATACTTCATACTTCAACAAATGAACAGTATAAACTTATTACTTATGTTTATCAGAACTGTATATAAGAAATGGCGCATACTATCACACGGAGCAGGTTTTACGATATTTTTTTTCCCGTTGCAACGCACGGGCCCTTTTTGCTAGTAAAAAATAAAAGGCTTAGATAGCATTTCTTGCTTTTATATTGGCATAGCCTTTGGTGTGTGAATTACAAGCAAGTACTGTGGAAATGTGAGATGGGCCTAGAGCCCATATAACAATTTCAGATTTGATCTCTAAGGGCCCATGTAGGTGGCATGACAAGGTGGTGGGAAGTTTAATCCCACCATGCTAGTGGTAGGAAAGTTGGAGTGATTTATAAGGGTGGCTCTTCTACATGCTATTGGAGCTTGAGAAGAGAAGAGGCCCTCGCGCGCTCCTCCGCCGCCCGCCTCGCCACGACGCGGGTTGCGGGTTGCGGGTTGCGGGAATGAGCCGAGCCGAGCTCACACCTATGCGCTTATTTTTGCCAGTCACTAACGGAGAGGTTCTGACAGCAGGGCCACGATCCGAGATGTCGGATCGTGGGCTGTCACGGACTCGGACGTGGGTCAAGCCCACGTCTCTTCACGCGGCTGCGTCTATATAAGTGTGTTGTGTCCCCTAACCCTAGCCGCCACGAACAGATCACATCTGCTCATGCGCACGCCCACCGTCGTTCCTTTGCTGCTGCTGCCGCCGGGACGCGACG
>NC_057813.1:731646874-731655093 GCF_018294505.1 Triticum aestivum
GGGACGCGACGCGACGCGATGCGGGTTGCGGGAATGAGCCGAGCCGAGCTCATACCTATGCGCTTATTTTTGCCAGTCACTAACGGAGAGGTTCTGACAGCAGGGCCACGACCCGAGACGTCGGATCGTGGGCTGTCACGGACTCGGACGTGGGTCAAGCCCACGTCTCTCCACGCGGCTACGTTTATATAAGTGTGTTGTGTCCCCTAACCCTAGCCGCCACGAACAGATCACATCTGCTCACGCGCACGCCCACCGCCGTTCCTTTGCTGCTGCTGCCGCCGGTGACTCCATCCCGTCCGCCGCGTACACGGTCGATGGGAGAGCAGGTCTCCGAAACCACGCCCTTCTGGTTCCTGTACGGGGTGAGGGGCGAATAGGTTTTTGGGCAGCGATTACGCGACTGCTCGCTTCCGATCGTCTACTTCCTCTACGTCCGCGTCGCCTTCATCATCACCATGTCCACCGATCCCGACCGTGCCGCCGCCGAGAAAGCTGAAGCCGACAAGAAGGCCGCCGAGGCCGCCGCTGCTGCCACCAAAGCCGCGGCCTCTGCATGGCCTACTGGAGGGTATAACTCGTTTATCCCGCTCCTGATTAATTTCATATTAGCAGTACTAGCAGTATGTGTAGATTTGTCTACTGTTTGCTTAGTACGTGCATGTTTAGATCAAAGTTAGTACATCATCAACTTAGTCAATGCCATGCTAGTGATTTACTCGTGGATTAATTTAATCGAGAAATTGCCTATTTACTCAACAATCCAAAAACCTATTATGTGTAGGAATTTTTCGGCAAGTGGCTTTGCCGCAGCACTGAAACCAGATAAGTTTACCGGTACGTATTTTAAGCGTTGGCAGACCAAGACCACTTTATGGCTCACGGCTATGAACGTGTTCTGGGTCACCGGTGTGTCCACGGGAACGATTGCTCATGAACAGGAGAAGGCGTTCAGGGAGGCAACCACTGTGTTTCTCGGAGCAGTTCTTAGCGTGATCGGAGATAAACTGGTCGACGCATATTTACATGTGCATGTCGCCAAGGACTTGTGGGAGGTGCTCGAATCTAAGTTCGGGGCCGCCGATGCAAGGAGCGAGATGTATATTATAGAGCAGTTCCAGGATTACAAGATGGTTGACAACCGTCCTGTACTGGAGCAGGCTCATGAGATAATATGCATTGTTAAGGAGCTTGAGCTTCTGAAGTGCGAGTTACCGGGCAAGTTTGTCGCGGGCTGCATAATCGCTAAGCTCCCCAATTCCTGGAGGAATTTTGCCACCACTCTGAAACATCAGAGGCGTGAATTCTCAGTGGAGGATGTCATTTGCCATCTGAGTGTTGAGCAGAATTCGAGGGCAAAGGACTCGCACGGAAAAGGGGCCGAAGGGACTTCTGTTGCCAACATGGTGAACCAGAGAAACTTCAACTCCCACAAGTTCAAGGGAAAGAACGGTGTCCAACAGAATACCGACTTCAAGAAGAAGGGTAAGAAGACCTTCAAGAAGAACAAGAAGGATGAGGGCTGCTTTACTTGTGGTTCGACTGAACATTGGGCCAACAAGTGCCCAAACAAGTTTAAGAAGTCAGGACAGGACTCCAAGTCTGTCAATATCATTGTGGGCAACAATGAGAATGGTGCATCTGGGTACGGTAATTTATTTACTGTTTTTTCAGTATTTCAGCCTACCGATTGGTGGGTGGATACAGGTGCAGGTGTTCATGTGTGTGCTAACATTTCATTGTTCTCTTCTTACCAGGTCACAGTCCACGGGTCCGTATTGATGGGGAATGACGCGAGTGCTTCTGATCATGGTGTTGGTACGGTCGATCTGAAGTTTACTTCGGGAAGGATCGTGCAGCTGAAGAACGTGCAGCATGTCACCGCCATCAAGAAGAACCTCGTTAGTGGCTCCCTTCTATGTAGAGAAGGGTTTAAGTTGGTATTCGAGTCTAATAAATTAGTTGTTACTAAGTATGGACTATTTGTTGGAAAAGGTTATGAGAGCGGAGGGATGTTCCGCCTTTCCCTCGCAGATTTCTATAATAAAGTCGTGAACCATATTCATTCGAGTGTTAATGAATCTGAGGTTTGGCATTCACGTCTTTTTCACATAAGTTTTGGTGTTATGACGCGGCTAGCTAAGTTGGATTTAATCCCGAGTTTCACTTTAGCCAAAGGTTCTAAGTGCCTGTCATGTGTGCAAGCTAAGCAACCTCGCCAGCCTCACAAGGCTGCGGAGGAGAGACACTTGGCACAATTAGAACTCATACATTCTGATCTTTGTGAGATGAACGGTGTATTGACTAAAGGTGGAAAGAAATACTTCATGACATTGATAGATGATTCCACTAGGTATTGCTATGTGTATCTGTTAAATACTAAAGATGAGGCTCTACACTACTTTAAAATCTATAAGGCAGAAGTTGAGAATCAACCTGAAAAGAAAATTAAACGATTCCGTTCAGATCGTGGTGGAGAGTACTTCTCGAGTGAGTTTGATTCCTTCTGTGCGGAACACGACATTATTCATGAGAGGACGCCTCCCTATTCACCCCAGTCAAACGGGGTTGCCGAGCGGAAAAACCGTACTCTAACGGATCTGGTTAACGCCATGTTAGATACGTCGGGTTTATCCAAGGCATGGTGGGGGGAGGCTATATTGACGGCATGTCATGTCCTGAATAAAGTTCCGATAAAGGATAATGAGATCACTCCCTATGAGAGATGGGCCAATAGAAGGACAACACTCTCGTACTTGCGTACTTGGGGCTGTTTGGCGAAAGTCAACGTGCCGATCCCCAAAAAGCGTAAGCTTGGACCCAAGACTGTGCACTGCGTTAATTTGGGCTACGCTAAGAACAGCGTTGGCTATAGATTTCTAGTAGTGAAATCTGAGTTACCTGACCAGAAGGTCGGTACAATCATAGAGTCTAAGGATGCTACATTCTTTGAGGATATTTTTCCTATGAGAGATATGCAAAGCACTTCTAGACAGGAATCTGAGGAGACACCTGAGCCTGCCATTCCTATGGAATATTATGAACGAACACATGATGAAAATCCCGAGGAGGATGACGAGGAAACCCTTGGTAGGGGCAAGAGACAAAGGACTGCAAAGACCTTTGGTGATAATTTCTTCGTGTACCTTGTGGATGATACTCCCACTTCTATCTCAGAAGCGTATGCCTCTCCAGAAGCTGACTACTGGAAGGATGCGGTCCGTAGCGAGATGGATTCCACCATGGCTAACGGGACATGGGAGATCACTGAGCATCCCTATGGTTGCAAACCATTGGGATGTAAGTGGGTGTTCAAGAAAAAGCTTAGGCCCGATGGTTCGATTGAAAAGTACAAGTCTAGGCTTGTGGCCAAGGGCTATGACCAGAAAGAAGAGGAAGATTTCTTCGATACTTATTCACTTGTGGCTAGACTGACCACCATTCGATTATTACTCTCGTTGGCGGCCTCACATGGTCTTCTCGTCCATCAAATGGATGTTAAGACGGCTTTTCTGAATGGAGAGCTAAATGAGGAAATCTACATGCAACAGCCAGACGGCTTTGTGATAGATGGTCAGGAAAGGAAGGTGTGTAAGTTACTGAAATCTTTATATGGCCTGAAGCAAGCACCTAAGCAATGGCATGATAAGTTCAATACAACTCTGACATCTGTTGGTTTCGTTGTTAATGAGGCTGACAAATGTGTATACTATCGCCATGGTGGGGTCGAAGGAGTTATACTGTGCTTGTATGTTGATGACATACTGATATTCGGAACAAACCTCAAAGTCATTGAGGAGGTCAAATCGTTTCTGTCTCAGAACTTTGAGATGAAGGACCTTGGTGTGGCTTATGTTATCTTGAACATCAAGCTACTGAGAGATAATGAGGGTGGGATCACACTTCTGCAATCCCATTATGTTGAGAAGGTGTTGAGTCGTTTTGGATATTCGGACTGCACACCATCTCAAACACCATATGATCCTAGCGTGTTGATTCGAAAGTCCAAAGGCATGGCTAAAGATCAATTGAGATACTCTCAAATCATTGGTTCACTGATGTACCTAGCGAGCGCAACGAGGCCTGACATCGCGTTTGCTGTGAGCAAACTGAGCCGGTTTGTTTCCAAACCGGGTGATGTACATTGGCATGCTGTTAAAAGAGTTATGCGCTATCTGAAAGGTACTATGAACTATGGACTTCACTATACCGGAGACCCGTCGGTACTTGAAGGGTATAGTGATGCGAATTGGAT
Source organism: Triticum aestivum (assembly GCF_018294505.1). Classification (NCBI taxonomy): domain Eukaryota; kingdom Viridiplantae; phylum Streptophyta; class Magnoliopsida; order Poales; family Poaceae; genus Triticum; species Triticum aestivum. Next base: position 731,651,130 of record NC_057813.1, read on the forward strand.
CTCTGGTGCTGATGAGATGAAGGCCACAACTGGGTATATGTTTACTCTTGGAGGTGGCGCTGTTTCCTGGAAGTCTTGCAAGCAAACGATCTTAATGAGATCGACAATGGAAGCAGAATTAACAGCATTAGACACTTCTGGTGTTGAAGCAGGATGGCTTTGAGATCTTTTGATGGACTTGCCACTGGTTGATAAACCGGTTCCGGCTATCCTTATGAACTGTGACAATCAGACTGTCATCACCAAGGTGAAGAGTTCAAAGGACAACATGAAGTCCAACAAACACATAAGAATGAGATTAAAAGCTGTCAGAAAATTAAGAAACTTTGGAGTGATAGCGCTGGACTATGTCCATACAGCTAAGAATCTGGCAGATCCCTTTACGAAAGGGCTATCACGTGTAGTGATAGATAGTGCATCGAGGGAGATGGGTATGAGACCCACATGAGTTGCCATGGTGGTAACCCAACCTATGTGATCGGAGATCCCGTGAAGTAGGACCTGGGAAACAAGCCAGTGGTGAACTGAGGAGGGTAACTTTACTAACCCACTCCGTTGGAGATGCAATACTCTCGGAAATTGTATGGAAGGATGACTATTGTCTTAATGTGTTTCAAGGCTTATATGTATAAGCAAGATGCTATCCTACAGAGCGATCTTTGGAGGAACACACCTATGTGAGCCCGACTGCTAGTCACAGTCTATGAGATTGGGGTGATCTCTAGTAAGCTCCTGAATAGGCCAGGAGTGTGACTTATATGCTCCACCCGAGGGGTCAGCCTTCGGCAGCCCGGTACTAGTAAGACATGTGGTGAAACTTCTTTACGCCAAACTGACAATTCAAGGCATAGTCCACTGTTCAGTTGTCAAAGAAGTGTAGCTACTTGCTCTAGGTGAAGCTCAACCTTAATAGGTCTTCACTGAAACGCTAATATATCAAAACAGCGTTTGGAACAAAGGACAAAGTGGGCCCCTGAGATCTGGTGGGGGACTGTTGAAATGTGAGATGGGCCTAGAGCCCATATAACAATTTCAGATTTGATCTCTAAGGGCCCATGTAGGTGGCATGACAAGGTGGTGGAAAGTTTAGTCCCACCATGCTAGTGGAAGGAAAGTTGGAGTGGTTTATAAGGGTGGCTCTTCTACATGCTATTGGAGCTTGAGAAGAAAAGAGGCCCTCGCGCGCTCCTCCTTCGTCGCCCGCCTCGCCGCGCTGCGCCGCGGGTTGCGGGAATGAGCCGAGGCGAGCTCACACCTATGCGCTTGTTTTTGCCAGTCACTAACTCTCGGATCGTGGGCTGTCACGGACTCGGACGTGGGTCAAGCCCACGTCTCTCCACGCGGCTGCGTCTATATAAGTGTGGTGTGTCCCCTGACCCTAGCCGCCACGAACAGATCACATCTGCTCACGCGCACGCCCACCGTCGTTCCTTTGCTGCTGCTGCCGCCGGTGACTCCATCCCGTCCGTCGCGTACACGATCGACGGGAGAGCAGGTCTCCGAAACCACGCCCTTCTGGTTCCTGTACGGGGTGAGGGGCGAATAGGTTTTTGGGCAGCGATTACGCGACTGCTCGCTTCCGATCGTCTACTTCCTCTACGTCCGCGTCGCCTTCATCATCACCATGTCCACCGACCCCGACCGTGCCGCCGCCGAGAAAGCTGAAGCCGACAAGAAGGCCGCCGAGGACGCCGCTGCTGCCACCAAAGCCGCGGCCTCTCATAGCCTACTGGAGGGTATTACTCGTTTATCCCGCTCCTGATTAATTTCATATTAGCAGTACTAGCAGTATGTGTAGATTTGTCTACTGTTTGCTTAGTACGTGCATGTTTAGATCAAAGTCAGTACATCAATCAACTTAGTCAATGCCATGCTAGTGATTTACTCGTGGATTAATTTAATCGAGAAATTGCCTATTTACTCAACAAGTACTTGCAGAAACGAGTCATACATGCATGCCACCGGCCGATACCATGCATATCAAATTGAATAAATCATGAGACTGTTGATCGGAAAATTAGAAGACCGTATAGACAAACTAGGAGTAAAGTAGGTGACTGAGCAAACTTCCTTGGACCGCAGAAAACTTGGCACGCAGCACACACTTCCCAATCCACCAAGAAAACAATAGTACGAACCATGGTACTATTGAAATTCTGCTGAATTCTGAAGCCACTTGGATGGGAGCGAGGGAACCAGCAACATGCACGAACCATGCGTACTGCTGGAGTGGCAGTACCGCAAGAACATGGACAAGAAGGCGGACTGCTCATCGCCATGGCCATACATGTAGCTGGCTGGCCATAGGTGACGGGTCTCACTCTCACAAGCACCCCAACCATGACCTGCGTCTCTGGGTGGTGGCCGCATCAAGATCGTGACTTGCAGAAGACGGCCGTTTCTGATCGAGTCGGCGATGCAAATCATATGCCTTGTTCACACATGTCGTCTAGGCAGGCAGGTTCCATGAATCCTCTCTCCAGCCACAAAAGGTTAGTGGGCAAAGAAATAATGTTGGTGTGTTATCTCGACACATAAGGTGACCAGAAACTGCGAAATGTACTCCCTCCGTCTTATAATATAAGACGTTTTTTGACACTAGTGTTATGGTACGAAGAGAGAAGTTAGGTAAGATCGACATGTGCTAACCTACATTATCTGTTGGAGATCCATGGTCCACGTGTACACCAGAAATAAAGAACACAGACACACAAATGCATCATATATCAAGGCAATCCGCCTCAGTGATTGGTTGGTTGATTAAGACTGTCCTAATCACCTCGGGTCCATGCGTTGCGCTGAGGTGGAGGACCAAGCCCACCAGCGACTGAATCCTCTCATAGCGGCACCACAGAATCAAAGATGGCCAGAGGGGGGCCATGGAGCGGCGGAGGACACGTGGGGGGCTCGCCGGAGAGGGGCCCACCCTGCAGAGTTGCCTTGCGCCTGGGCACGGTGCATTGGTGATACTAGTAGAAAAAGGGGCATCAGTCCCGGTTGGTAAGGCCCTTTAGTCCCGGTTTTTCAACCGGGACTAAAGGGTCGTTACTAATGCCTCCCTCCTTTAGTCCCGGTTCAAACTAGAACCGGGACTAAAGGTCGCGGCCACGTGAAGCTTCACCTTTAGTCCCGGGAAATTTTATGATTATTTTTCTGAAATTGTTTTTTTTTTTAAAAAAAATTCTGAATTATTTTAACCTCTAATCTCTAATCACCACCCCTCATCGCTGCTCAATTTATTTTCTAATCTCTAATCACCCCTTATCATTCCTAATCATCCAACTTTCCGAACGGTCACCCATCCTCCCACTCCCCCAGCCTGAGCACGCTTAACTTCCGGGTTCTATTCTCCCTCGTTTCCAAGTCTGCACTTGTTGTTTTCCTGACAATAGTAAGATGTCAATCCTATTAACCATCAGAAATTCTGCGTGAGCATGAAGTGACACATTTCACTGTTTGAGTTTGAAACTATTGTTTTAAAAAACAATAATTATTTAGTAACACTAATATTTCTTGAATAATCAGTTTGACCATTGTTTGACCATTGTTTGACCACAGTTTGACCAGATTTGATCAAAATTCAAAATAACTAAAATAATTATTTAGTAACACTAATATTCTAGAATAATTAGTTTGACCATTGTTTGACCACAGTTTGAATTTTTTTCAATTTTTTCCACTCTAGATCTTAAAAGCCTCGTAACTTTTTTCTGTTAGGTTTTTGAGGATTTTGAAAATGTTTAACGGGGTTCCCCCTGTTAAATTTGATTGTAACTTTTCGAGTACATGATTTTTTATATAAAAAACATTTTCATCCGAGTCAGTATGCAAAAGTTATGCCCATTTTACTAAATTCTAGAGAGATTTTGCAAATAAAGTCGAAATGCACATTTGCAAATTTTCCCAACAACTAGACCACATATCACATGGGAAACTTATTTTTTTTTGACATTTTCATCATTTT
>NC_057813.1:731655232-731656972 GCF_018294505.1 Triticum aestivum
TACTAATGCCTCAAACCCGTACTGGTTGGTGGCTCGAACCGGGACTAAAGGTCTAACCTTTAGTCCCGGTTGGTGCCACGAACCGGTACTAATGGGCATTGCACCCTTTAGTCCCGGTTCGTGGCACCAACCGAGACTAAAAGGTCCAGACGAACCAGGACAAATGGCCCACGTGGCCCCTGGGCGCACGAACCGGGACTAATGCCTCCATTAGTCCCGGTTCTAGATTGAACCAGGACTAATGGGCTAACCCGGGGTGGACCAAAGCCCTCTTTTCTACTAGTGTGAGCAGGGGAACCCTAACACCGTCGCTGCTGTGCTGCGTCCTCCGCCCGAAGCTGTCAGGCCCTCACTCGGGCGTTGTGGGTCAAACCTCGTCGTGCTCCCTCCTGAGATCCCATGCGGCCGAGGATCCAGCAGCAACCTACATGCATAGGTAAAAGTCATCATCCATGGAAGGATTCAGTCTCAGGTGAGGCAAGAAAGGAAGGGAAAATGCAGCCAGAGGCAAAATTTCGTGTTTTGACCCTTTTGGGATACAAATTCAGTATCTGACCCCGGTTCGAAAAAATTTCGGGATTTGACCCTTTCGCTACGGCCAGGGGAGCTGGCGGCAGGGTTATACAGCCTACCGCCAGGGCCCCTGGCGGTAGGGTGCGACGAAGGGGGACGGCCGGTGTTTCCGCGTGCTGACGTGGATTAGCACCCTACCGTCAGGGAACCTGGCGGTAGGCTGTATAACCCTACCGCCAGCACCCCTGGCGGTAGGGTGCGCAAGGATTTTTGCCTCGAAAACCTTTTGTAACGAAAAAATCGAGTGCCCTGACAGTAGGGTCAACCTACCGCCATAGGGGCTGGTGGTAGGCTATCTAACCCTACCGCCAGGGTCCTTGGCAGTAGGATCTTGCCTATTTCCAAGTTCAATTTCTTTCCTCTTTTCAAAAACAACAGATCTCAAACTATGATATAGAGTCAAAAACAACAATGATATAGAGTCAAAATAACAAATCTCAAACAATTAAACTTGGGCATCACATACACATGTCATACGGAGTTTCACATAAACTTTTGCATTAAAAGGAAACGAAGTTCAACTAGTTAGTTTCACATAGCAAACAGAGTTTCACAAATAGCAAACACATAGTTCAAATAGAAAACACATACTTTCACAACCACTATACTTTTCAACTACAGCCAAGTATCGAATAGCAGAATTTAATTCTTCCTCCCCCTCTTGCTCTTGGAGGCACGGTCCTCGTTCCTCTTTGAACGAGTCTCTTCAGTGTTCTTCTTGGACCGTCAAGGAACCGGTCCCTGAAAAGGGTCCGGACTCAGCAAATCCTTCTTCTTCGGATTCCTCTTCGGCAGCTGAGGTGCTTGAGATGATTGAGTTGTTGGAGGTCCATATTCTTCATCGTACTCCTCCTCTCCGTTGCTCCTCCTCATCCCTTTCTTCATGTGTGGCCTCCTCCTCCTCCTCCTCAACCAACCTAGACGACGAGGGACCATGGCTTGATGAGGCAATGTGACCCTGTGTGGCTACATGCTAATAAGCTTAAACCGACCCAGCTCCAGCACACCCAAGCGACAATGCTTCACGAATTTCTGCACTCATAATGAAACAAGGGCATAATAAGTATCAGGTTTATGATTGCAAGTGAACAAGATGCATCTGTTCCGAGGAGGCTGAAATTGTACCTTCATCGTCCCCCTCATTTTGTTCTCAGATTGTACGCTCCC
>NC_057813.1:731657377-731657945 GCF_018294505.1 Triticum aestivum
AGGGCATCACCTAGTGCATCTGAGGCTTCAAAGATGCATCTGTTCAGCTCACCAGACTGCAATGGCATAAGTCAGTCGCGATGACGAATACAATAATTTCAATACAACCGTCAGTTCAAACTTACCACTCTATTGATGAGGGGTGGAAACTCCCTAAATCCACTGTGCATGTCTCCGATGCCGGTCTGGTAGGCCTCTTCCTCGGGATCATCCCTCTCCAGCTCCGCAATGTCTTCCGCCGTCCATCGAGGCCTGAGACGAAGACGGTGCTTCAGTCACTTTCCTCTCCCCGTCTTTCCGGTACCTCTGTCGGTTCCACTCCGTCACATGAGTTTTATGTTCCTCTCCCCAGTTTGTGATAGCCTGATTCTTCTTCCGGCTCATCCTGCAAGGCATAGGCCACAAGAAACATCGTAATAAAGTCGCCACCCAATGAAATCATGGGCACGAAAAACAAAGCACTCACATGTGAAGCGCGTGGCCGCCGGTATCGGTGGGCGGGCATGGTGGGGTATGCTGATACACCCCAAACTGCGTGGCCACACGGTGTGGCAAGTGCCACTCGACG
>NC_057813.1:731657955-731661736 GCF_018294505.1 Triticum aestivum
TGTACACACAGATTATGGGCACGATGCACCGCGAGAGACCACGGTCCTCATCGCACATCACGTTCAGATCAAAGTCCCACTCTCGGTCATGATATGGCCACCAGTTTACCTATTACATATACGTTGGTAAGTTCCCACTCTCGGTCCAAAGTGGAATCAAAGAGAAAAGTGTTGAGCGAGTTCATATACCTACCAATGCGTCAAAGCATCCAACTCGTTGGTGTAGGTCTTGTACGAAGTCTTGTTTAGGACCGTGTAGAGTTTGACAACGTCCCACCCGTAAGCTATGGTGGGGTGTCGAGTATTGTCGCCGTCCTCGCTATAGGCACCCCATGGGCATCTTGGAAGCTTCTCAGGACGCCCCACCGGCAGCCGCTCCCACATCCAAATGGAGAAGGTCCAGACAAAGCCACCCATATTGTACTTGTCTCCCATCCTCTGCGTTGCATCCTTGAGCTGCAAAAAATCAAATGAGGATCAGATATAACAAAATTTCATGGACATACTTTCATAGGTAGGCAATTAGATACTCTCTTACCTAACGGTACAGGTAGGCGAGAGATGAGGTCCCCCAACTGTACCCTGCATCCCAGTCGGCTAGGAAGAACAGATACGACCAGTTGGCAGAGTTCCCGGATCCGTCTGGAAACACGACCTCCATGAGAAGATACCACAGGTAGGCCGTTGCGTACCGCTCCACAGTCGTCTCATCGACGTCTTGGGGGCATGTCTTCCGGTGCTCCGAGAGCCAGGACAACGGCACACTGGCTGTACGGTTACCCTTAGCCTCGGGGCAGTCGCCGATGAGGGTGGTAACCCTCTCCTGCCAGTTGGTCCTCTCCACTTGCCCGGTGAGTGCATGACCCTCGATCGGCATGGCAGTAATCATCGACCAATCCTCGAGGGTGACCATCATCTCCCTGCATGGGAGATGGAAAGAATGGGTCTCCGGTCGCCACCGGTCAATCAGAGCTGCCAGAGCTGCATGGGCAAGCGTCGGCGGCTGACGCTTGAACTGCAACACGAAACCCAATAGCTGGGCTCTCTTGAAGAACGGTGTGTAGCGCTCGTTGTAGTCCATATGCCCATGAACCCAGTGCCCCCTCATGCGCAGTGGCTGGTCAAAAAGTGAACACCAAAAGTTAGGAAATTATTTTCATCAATCCGAAAACTTTTATCAATATTTCATTCATATTACTTACCTCTCCGTTCTCTATGAAACGGGCACAATGACCCTTGTCGAATGCGTAGTCAAGCATGGAGTACCATGGGCCGATGTTGTGACGCCCCCGATTCAATCGTACACTAATCATGCACGCAAATGTGTACGATCAAGATCAGGGACTCACGGGAAGATATCACAACACAACTCTACAAATAAAATAAGTCATACAAGCATCATAATACAAGCCAGGGGCCTCGAGGGCTCGAATACAAGTGCTCGATCATAGACGAGTCAGCGGAAGCAACAATATCTGAGTACAGACATAAGTTAAACAAGTTGCCTTAAGAAGGCTAGCACAAACTGGGATACAGATCGAAAGAGGCGCAGGCCTCCTGCCTGGGATCCTCCTAAACTACTCCAGGTCGTCGTCAGCGGGCAGCACGTAGTAGTAGGCACCTCCGGTGTAGTAGGGGTCGTCGTTGACGGTAGCGTCTGGCTCCTGAACTCCAGCATCTGGTTGCGACAACCAGAAAGAAAGGAAAGGGGGAAAAGGGGGGAGAAAGCAACCGTGAGTACTCATCCAAAGTACTCGCAAGCAAGGATCTACACTACATATGCATGGGTATATGTGTAAGGGGGCCATATCAGTGGACTGAACTACAGAATGCCAGAATAAGAGGGGGATAGCTAGTCTTATCGAAGACTACGCTTCTGGTCACCTTCGTCTTGCATCAAGTATAAGAGAGCAGATTGAAGTCCTCCAAGTAGCATCTCCAAGTAACACCTCCAAACAGCATCTCATAGCGTAATCCTACCCGGCGATCCCCTCCTCATATCCCTGAGGTAGAGCGACCACCGGTTGTATCTGGCACTTGGAAGGGTGTGTTTTATTAAGTATCCGGTTCTAGTTGTCATAAGGTCAAGGTACAACTCCAAGTCGTCCTGTTACCGAAGATCACGGCTATTCGAATAGATTAACTTCCCTGCAGGGGTGCACCACATAGCCCAACACGCTTGATCCCATTTGGCCGGACACACTTTTCTGGGTCATGCCCGGCCGCGGAAGATCAACACGTCGCAGCCCCACCTAGGCACAACAGAGAGGCCAGCACGCCGGTCTAAACCTAAGCGCACAGGGGTCTGGGCCCATCGCCCATAGCACACCTGCACGTTGCGAGGGCGGCCGAAAGCAGACCTAGCCTAGTGGCGTTCCAGTCCAATTCGGCGCGCGCCGCTCCGTCGCTGACGTCTGAAGTGCTTCGGCTGATACCACGACGTCGGGATACCCATAACTACTCCCACGTAGATGGTTAGTGCGTATAGGCTCGTAGCCGACTCAGATCAAATACCAAGATCTCGTTAAGCGTGTTAAGTATCCGCGAACGCCGAACAGGGCTAGGCCCACCTCTCTCCTAGGCGGTCTCAACCTGCCCTGTCGCTCCGCCACAAAGATCCACACAGAGGGCCGTCGGGACAAAGGTCCTTTCAGCCCCCAATCCGTGGATCACTCGCGGGTACTCTTCGAGCTGACCCGACTTTAGTCACCATCTGTGTAGTATGTAGTATGTATAGTATATACCCGTGATCACCTCCCAGGTGATCACGGCCCAATAGTATAGCAAGGCAGACTGACAAGAATGTAGGGCCAATGATGATAAACTAGCATCCTATACTAAGCATTTAGGATTGCAGGTAAGGTATTAACAGATGTAGCGACAATGTCAGGCTATGCATCAGAATAGGATTAACGAAAGCGGTAACATGCTACACTACTCTAATGCAAGCAGTATAGAGTAGAATAGGCGATATCTGGTGATCAAGGGGGGGGGGGCTTGCCTAGTTGCTCAGACAAGGAGGGGTCGTCGATGACGTAGTCGTACTCGGTGGCATCAGCGTCGGTCTCGTAGTCTACCGGAGAGAAGAGGGGGAAGAAATAATGAATACAGAGCAAACAAAGCATCACAAAATATAACAAGGCAATACGCAGTGTTCGGTGTGCCCTAACGCGGTAGTAGGTGATACCGGTGAAGGGGGGAAAACATCCGGGAAAGTATTCCCGGTGTTTCGTGTTTTCGGGCAGAGGAGCCGGAGGGGGAAAGTTGCGGGTTCGATAGGTTAGAGGGGTGTGGCGGACGAACGGACTGCGTATCCGGAATCGTCTCGTTGTTCTGAGCAACTTTCATGTTGAAAATATTTTAATCCGAGTTACGGATTAAAAGATATGATTTTTTTTAAGATTTTATTAATTTCTGGAATTTAATTAATTAATTAATTAATTAATTAATTCGAAAAATGAATTTATGACGTCAGCATGATGTCATGCTGACGTCAGCAGTCAACAGGGTTGACTTAGTCAACCCTGACATGCGGGTCCAGTGGGACCCACCTGTCATTCTCTATTTAAATTAATTAGGGTTTAGGTTAATCTAATTACAGTTTAATTAAACTTAACTAGTTAATTAAATTAATTATCTAGGATTAATTAACTTAATTATTTTAGTTAGTTAATTAAGTTAACTAGTAATTAGGTTAATCTAATCCTGATTAATTAATTTAATTTAATTAATTCTTTAATTAATTAATTAATTAATTATTTTTATTTTTATTTTTAATTCT
>NC_057813.1:731663334-731664339 GCF_018294505.1 Triticum aestivum
TTTTATTCATTTAACAGTATTTAAACATTTTATAAAAGTGTGGTTTCTCCACCATAATTATCTATGCAATATTTGGTTCACTCCGAACATTTTAGTTTTAATATTTGAAAACTTTTATTGTTTGCCTATTTTTGAATTTGAATTTGAATCGGTTTCGAACTAACTCGAGATTAGCAACTATAAACGAGGTGACGTGGCACCATTAGCAGAGGATCACTGTAGCTTAATTACCCGGGCGTCACAGATGTTGTCTGCAAGAGGTGCCCGCCTTAATAAAATTTCATAAACAAAAGCATCATTAGCATAAGCATACATAAACAAAAATTGAATCAAATCATATCAAAAACATATCGACATGCATCATATCAAAAACATATCGACATGCATCATATCAAAATAAAATCTTAAGCATATTCCTCCAACATGCATCATATCATCATATTTTTAAACAAAAAAAATTCTCCAACATGCATCATATCATATCATCATATTTTTAAACAAAAAATCTTCCAACATGCATCATATCATCATATTTTTAAACAAAAAAAAATCCTCCAACATCTTCATATCATCATATCAACATGCATCATAAAACTACAATCAAGTCCTCCCACATGCATTACATCAAAAAAAATTTAACAAAAAAAATTGTGAAATAGGGTTCATCTTCACACTAACATATGAACTATTTATTAGACTTCATATTCAATACCACTAGTTACTAAAGAACTAAGAACTAGAACTACAATCAAGCTAAAACAATCTTAGGTGAAAAAAATCCAATCTAAGTTCAAAAATACAAGGGATTTCAAGCAAATAATGCGTCGAATCGGAAGCAAGTTTGCAAAAACTAATTGGAGGGATAGGAGGAGCTTACATTTCTCTCTTCGGGGCCATCTCGATCCGCAAAAACGGTGAAGAAACTGTGAAGATCCGAGAGGGAGAGTGGAGGAGATGAGAGAGGGAGAGAGAGGCAACTTGGGGGAGAAAAGAAGAAATTGTCGA
>NC_057813.1:731666483-731672901 GCF_018294505.1 Triticum aestivum
AGTGTCCTAGTCATAGCCCGGTGCGGTACCCTGCCGGGGGATTCTGGTCTAGTGGTCTGGTAATTTGGTGTTCTCGTGAAGCATATTTGTTGTTGCGTTTGAACCGGAACCTGTTGTTGTTTCTTGCTCCCTAGGCATCTCATCATTGAACTGGACTTCCTTTCTGGCTGATCGATTTGATATTTTGATTCCAGACAAAAGTGCAGTTGTAATGCTATTTCCCGTGTGTGCGTACGTGTAAAGGATTTTGGCGGGGAAGAGAAGGGAGATTCCAGCCTTGTGCCCCTGGCTGCAGGTGTGTAAAGTAGAGTAGTGATGTAACGCCTGTGTTGTCCTTCGGATTTTCGGTCGCATCCATGCATCTTGTAAAACATTGTACAGTAATTCTTCTGCATGCATCTTGTGATATGATGAAGTGCTGCATGCTTCATGCATGTGCTATGCTGCGCCGATCGAGCGTGCATGTAGGGCCGTCCGGCAGGTGAGGATCCCGTTTGGTTTGAGATGGTGCATGAGACGATGCTGACAGAGAGGAAGAGCGCTCGCGCCTGCCGATCTCTTCCATGACTAGGTAGGAACTGCGGCTTGCCGCATCCGGCAGCGGTGCTGCCGGGTACAAGTCATATCCAACCCGGTAATACAGTCATCGAAGCATTGCAAATATAAAAAAAATAGCACGATATTGCGGCCTGCCACACCCCACCCAGTCCCGTTTTAGCTAATCCGGTAATATATAATAGATATCTTGGAATGTTTAACAATCCAACATATGGTATATATTTATTCAGTCTAACAATCCAACACCTGGTAGTATTACTCAAAAAGCAGAAGATAATATTTACTTACAACAGTTATGGTCCAATTCAAAACATCAAATCTCGTTACAAACCATTGGTGCATTTGTTAACAATTGTAGCATGAAATACCTGAAGATCAAGGTTCCGTACTATATACCAAAAGCAGGTCATATAAGTTATTTATTTACAATGCTTTAATACAGCATTTTACCAAACTATGTAGTTGGCTATGAGTAGCTTGCTCCAAACACCTTGTCATCTGATTTTCTTGAGTGTTGCGATGGACGCATCTGTTGAAAGACATCTCGTATTAGCCAAATTATGCATATAGTGTGTGTATGTATAGCAAGAAAACAATTTCATGCACTGACCCCCTATGAAAGGTTTTGGGCAGTAGGTGATAGGTGGTCCTCCTAATCCTTAAAAATGAAGACGCATATACAAACTTCCTTAAAGTTTGGTGACTGTTTCAGAGGGCATGGTTATGTCCATCCTAACTCATGAGATCTTATGTGTTTTCAAATCATATTAGTTATTACTGGTCCTTTTCGTAACATAGTCAGATAAAAGTAAAAGGCACAAGATTATATGAGGAATTCAAATACTTCTGACCAAATCCACGAATAGAATGATTGGATACTACACCACTGATAGTTTTAATAACTAATATATGAGAAATTGAAATACTTTTGATTGAGTCCACAGTGAGTTCAATGTCTGGTTGACGGAATGATGGGATACTACACTACTTAAAATTCGGACTCAGTAAGACTTAAAGGAATATGATATGTTGTCGCCAATTTACTTACTTACCCTCCTTCCCTCATTATGTGAAGTGTAGCAAAGTTTGGTGAGATTAGGCCTGAACAGATATAAGAAAAGAGCATGAGCAAGAACAAATAACATATACGTCTTTTATCGACTTGTCATAGATAATGTAGGATAAACGAACTAAATATGCTTTGAAAAAGAATGTCAATTTCTACCACCTAAACAATTGAGAGATTACTCATAATCCAAAAGCATTGTTCTCTATAGAACACTAATCAGACCATGTGAAATCGGAGCAAGAGTTTGACACGAACAATAGGCAACAAACTGGAGCTAACAATGCAATGTGGTCTAAAGAAGACAAATAGACAACGGATTGGCCAAGCTATTGACATCCCAGGCAACATTTATCTAATTGTTCTTATTGTGTACGGGTAGTTGTGGACTGGAGCTAACGACATTTAGGAATAACAGGCAGTGCATATACGTGAGTGATGGTCAGACATAGCAGTTGAAGCATAAAGAGAGCATATTGGACAGGAAAACACAAATTTACAAACCCAGACTGAGCTGCAGGTGTTCATCCTACTCTACTGAAACAAATGAAAAAAAGGGTAGGGTGTAGGATCTGCTATACCTAGGGCGTGCAGAGGCAGCAGAAGTTGAGATCCTCTCGGCGCGTGGTTCGTGCCAGATATCCTCACCCACCACTGGAAGGTGCTCGTCCAGAATAGATGGGGTGCCCAAGAATCAAGCGAGGAAGAAGACCACCGGGAGGATGGTAGTGAGCTCGCCCACCAAACCCTGGGTCAAGTACTGGGGCAGCCCGGCGTGACGGAACCCGCTAAAACATATAGGCCACCGTAGCGGCTTGAGAGGAGGGGTGACGGGGGATGGACCTCAGGCTGCAATAGCAATAGAAACATAATCTGAAGCAAGATTGATCAGGTTGTTTTTTTCAACTGATTAAGAACTGCTGCAATTTATGCTGCCGATGCATGGTTACATTGTAGTCAACAGGGACTGGTAATGAAATAAAGAAATGACTATACTGCAGAGGAAGCTCATAACTAAAAGGAAACTGCAATAAAAGTAACTACCTGAAGAAATAGGAACCACAACAACTCTCTGTATCAATTGCTCCCTCTGAATCTCTATCAATCATCTACTTCCTTTGGATGGACAGATGTAAATCACATCAAAATTCACCCTAGAAGAACAGAGTACAAAACAAATATAGTCAACAATCTAGAGGTACCACCGACAGTAAACATCATAGCAAATAAACACCATATAGAAGCATGACCCTTTATTAGAAATAGTGCCGTGCGTGACCTATGACTGAAACTACAATCAGGATAAAGCACAAACATAAACGATGTAATAAACTGGGTGTTCCTGGGTGTTCACCATATTGTTTCCTATAAAGCAATAGTGTAGGTTGATTTTCTAAATCTTTCATACCATTGATTAGAGGCAATAATACAAAGTGATTTTCTAAATCGTTCGTGCCATTGATTAGAAGCAATAGTACAAACTGATTTTCTAAATCTTTCATACCATTGATTAGAATCAATAGTACAGACTGATTTTCTAAATCTATATCTTTTATCACATCTTCACCAATTTCTTGGTACCATTTTTTCTATAGCACCCAGCCATGTTGATCCTCTATCTGTATATGCTTATCCATATCAGAAAGTCTAAATTCAACTAATTCAGTTAGGCTCTAATTGTCCAAATTTTAGCAGTCAATGTTATTAACTTTTCTTATATTGTGTCCTGTGCTCTTACAAGATGGCATCCAATCGGAGATGAGGATTGTGCGTGTGAGGGGGAGGGACAAATTTACCATATGGAGAGGTATCACTGGGCCCACTCGGTAGTGCAACATCATAATGAGCTCAAAATGACCAAGTGTCTGGTCACGGGATCATGCATTACGGTAAGAGTAAAGTGACTTGCCGGCTACGAGATTGAACGAGGTATTGGGATACCGACGGTCGAATCTCGGGCAAGTAACATACCGATTGACAAAGGGAGTTGAATACGGGGTTCATTGAATCCTCGACATCGTGGTTCATCCGATGAGATCATCGAGGAGTATGTGGGAGCCAACATGGGTATCTAGATCCCGCTGTTCGTTATTGACCGGAGAGCCATCTCGGTCATGTCTACATGTCTTCCGAACCCGTAGGGTCTACACACTTAAGGTTCGGTGACGCTAGGGTTGTATGAATATGAGTATGCAGCAAACCGAATGTTGTTCGGAGTCCCGGATGCGATCTCGGACGTCACGAGGAGTTCCGGAATCGTCCGGAGGTAAAGAATTATATATAGGAAGTGTTGTTTCGGCCATCGGGAAAGTTTCGGGATCACCCGGTATTGTACCGGGACCACCGGAAGGGTCCCGGGGGTCCGCCGGGTGGGGCACCTATCCCGGAGGGCCCCGTGGGCTGAAGTGGGAGGGGAACCAGCCCCTAGTGGGCTGGTGCGCCCCCTTTCCCCCCCTGCGCCTAGGGTTGGAAACCCTAGGGTGGGGGGCGCACCACTTGCCTTGGGGGGCACTCCACCCCCCCTGGCCGCCGCCCCCTTGGGAGATTCCCATCTCCAGGGCCGGCGCCCCCCCAGGGGGCCTATATAAAGGAGGGGGGAGGGAGGGCAGCCGCACCCTGAGTCTTGGCGCCTCCCTCCCCCTGCTACACCTCTTCCTCCTCCCGCAGTGGCTTGGCGAAGCCCTGCCGGAGTCCTGCTGCATCCACCACCACGCCGTCGTGCTGCTGGATCTTCATCAACCTCTCCTTCCCCCTTGCAGGATCAAGACGGAGGAGACGTCATGCTGACCGTACGTGTGTTGAACGTGGAGGTGTCGTCCGTTCGGCGCTAGGATCTCCGGTGATAGGATCACTACGAGAACGACTACCTCAACCCCGTTCTCTTGAACGCTACCGCACGCGATCTACAAGTGGTATGTAGATGCATCTCTCTCTCTCGTTGCTAGATGAACTCATAGATTGATCTTGGTGAACGTAGGAATTTTTTTATTTTTATGCAACGTTCCCCAACAGTGGCATTGAGCTAGGTCTATGCGTAGTTCTCTATTGCACGAGTAGAACACAAATCTGTTGTGGGCGTAGATCTTGTCAACTTGCTTGCCACTACTAGTCTTTTCTTGCTTCAGCGGTATTGTGGGATGAAGCGGCCCGGACCGACCTTACACGTACGCTTATGTGAGACAGGTTCTACCGACTGACATGCACTAGTTGCATAAGGTGGCTAGCGGGTGTCTGTCCCTCCTACTTTAGTTGGAGCGGATTCGATGAAAAGGGTCCTTATGAAGGGTAAATAGAAGTTGACAAAATCACGTTGTGGTTATTCGTAGGTAAGAAAACGTTCTTGCTAGAACCCAATTGCAGCCACGTAAAAGATGCAACAACAATTAGAGGACGTCTAACTTGTTTTTGCAGCAATTGTCATGTGATGTGATATGGCCAGAAGTTGTGATGAATGATGAATGATATATTGTGATGTATGAGATCATGTTCTTGTAATAGGAATCACGACTTGCATGTCGATGAGTATGACAACCGGCAGGAGCCATAGGAGTTGTCTTAATTATTTTATGACGTGTGTGTCATTGATTTAACGTCGTGTAATTACTTTACTTTATTAGTAAACCGTTAGCTTTATTAGTAGAAGTAATAGTTGGCGAGCAACTTCATAGAGGCACGATGATGGAGATCATGATGATGGAGATCATGGTGTCATGCCGGTGACGAAGATGA
This sequence comes from Triticum aestivum, assembly GCF_018294505.1. Taxonomy (NCBI): domain Eukaryota; kingdom Viridiplantae; phylum Streptophyta; class Magnoliopsida; order Poales; family Poaceae; genus Triticum; species Triticum aestivum. The sequence goes on from NC_057813.1 coordinate 731,671,837, forward strand.
TCATGGAGCCCCGAAGATGGAGATCGAAGGAGCTATATGATATTGGCCATATCATGTCCCTACTTTATATAATTGCATGTGATGTTTATTATGTTTTATGCATCTTATTTACTTAGAACGGCGGTAGTAAATAAGATGATCCCTTATAATAATTTCAAGAAAGTGTTCCCCCTAACTGTGCACCGTTGCTAAAGTTCGTCGTTTTGAAGCACCACGTGATGATCGAGTGTGATAGATCCTTATGTTCACATACAACGGGTGTAAGACAGTTTTACACATGCAATACACTTAGGGTTAACTTGACGAGCCTAGCATGTACAGACATGGCCTCGGAACACAAGAGACCGAAAGGTCAAACATGAGTCGTATGGAAGATACGATCAACATGGAGATGTTCACCGATGATGACTAGTCCGTCTCACGTGATGATCGGACACGGCCTAGTCGACTCGGATCATGTAACACTTAGATGACTAGAGGGATGTCAATCTGAGTGGGAGTTCATTAAATAATTTGATTAGATGAACTTAATTGTCATGAACTTAGTCTAAAATCTTTGCAAAATATGTCTTGTAGATCAAATGGCCAACGCTCATGTCAACATGAACTTCAACACGTTCCTAGAGAAAACCAACCTGAAAGATGATGGCAGCAACTATTCGGACTGGGTCCGGAACTTGAGGATCATCCTCATAGCAGCCAAGAAAGCATATGTCCTAGAAGGACCGCTAGGTGAAGCACTCATCCCAGAGAACCAAGACGTTATGAACGCTTGGCAGTCACGTGCTGATCATTACTTCCTTGTTCAGTGCGGCATGCTTTACAGCTTAGAACCGGGGCTCCAAAAGCGTTTTGACCGACGCGGAGCATATGAGATGTTCGAGGAGCTGAAAATGGTTTTCCAAGCTCATGCCCGGGTCGAGAGATATGAAGTCTCCGACAAGTTCTATAGTTGTAAGATGGAGGAAAATAGTTCTGTCAGTGAGCACATACTCAAAATGTCTGGGTTGCACAACCGCCTGTCCCAGCTGGACATTAACCTCCCGGACGAGGCGGTCATTGACA
>NC_057813.1:731711070-731766285 GCF_018294505.1 Triticum aestivum
ACCTTACCAGTACTCGTAGTAACTCCTGGGTATTTGATACCGGTGCCGTTGCTCATATTTGTAACTCACAGCAGGAGCTGCGGAATAAGCGGAGACTGGCGAAGGACGAGGTGACGATGCGCGTCGGGAATGGTTCCAAGGTCGATGTGATCGCCGTCGGCACGCTACCTCTACATTTACCCACGGGATTAGTTATGAACCTCAATAATTGTTATTTAGTGCCAAGTTTGAGCATGAACATTGTATCTGGATCTCGTTTAATACGAGATGGCTACTCATTTAAATCCGAGAATAATGGTTGTTCTATTTATATGAGAGATATGTTTTATGGTCATGCCCCGATGGTCAATGGTTTATTCTTAATGAATCTCGAACGTAATGTTACACATATTCATAGTGTGAATATCAAAAGATGTAAAGTTGATAACGATAGTCCCACATACTTGTGGCACTGCCGCCTTGGTCACATTGGTGTCAAGCGCATGAAGAAGCTCCATGCTGATGTACTTTTAGAGTCTCTCGATTATGAATCATTTGACACATGCGAACCATGCCTCATGGGCAAAATGACCAAGACTCTGTTCTCCGGAACAATGGAGTGAGCAACCAACTTATTGGAAATCATACATACTGATGTGTGTGGTCCAATGAGCGTTGAGGCTCGCAGAGGATATCGTTATGTTCTCACTCTCACTGATGACTTAAGTAGATATGGGTATGTCTACTTGATGAAACACAAGTCTGAGACCTTTGAAAAGTTCAAGGAATTTCAGAATGAAGTAGAGAATCAACGTGACCGAAAGATAAAATTCTTACGATCGGATCGTGGAGGAGAATATTTAAGTCACGAATTTGGTACGCACTTAAGGAAATGTGGAATCGTTTCACAACTCACGCCGCCTGGAACACCTCAGCGTAACGGTGTGTCTGAACGTCGTAATCGCACTCTATTAGATATGGTGCGATCTATGATGTCTCTTACCGATTTACCGCTATCATTTTGGGGATACGCTCTAGTGATAGCTACATTCACTTTAAATAGGGCACTGTCTAAATCCGTTGAGACGACACCGTATGAATTATGGTTTGGAAAGAAACCTAAGCTGTCGTTTCTAAAAGTTTGGGGATGCGATGCTTATGTCAAGAAACTTCAACCTGAAAAGCTCGAACCCAAGTCGAAAAAATGCGTCTTCATAGGATACCCTAAGAAAACCATTGGGTATACCTTCTACCTTAGATCCGAAGGCAAGATCTTTGTTGGCAAGAACGGATTTTTTCTGGAAAAAGAGTTTCTCTTGAAAGGAGCAAGTGGGAGGAAAGTAGAACTCGATGAAGTACTACCTCTTGAACCGGAAAGAAGTGCAGCTCAGGAAAATGTTCATGTGGTGCCTACACCGACTGGAGAGGAAATTAATGATGATGATCAAGGTACTTCGGATCAAGTTGCTACCGAACTTCGTAGGTCCACGAGGACACGTTCCACACCAGAGTGGTATGGCAACCCTGTCTTGGAAATCATGTTGTTAGACAACGGTGAACCTTCGAACTATGAAGAAGCGATGGCGGGCCCAGATTCCAACAAATGGCTAGAAGCCATGCAGTCCGAGATAGAATCCATGTATGAAAACAAAGTATGGACTTTGACTGGCTTGCCCGATGATCGGCGAGCGATAGAAAATAAATGGATCTTTAAGAAGAAGACGGGACTATGTTCGATCTGGCCTATGTTAAATTTGGATGTAAGTTTTTGAGTAGATGATTTTTCATATAAAAAAGATTTTCATCCGAGTCAGTATGCAAAAGCTATGCCCATTTTACTAAATTCTAGAGAGATTTTGCAAATAAAGTCGAAATTCACATTTGCAAATTTTCCCAACGACTAGACCACATATCACATGGGAAACTTATTTTTTTTTACTTTTTTGACATTTTCATCATTTTCTTTTATTTTTTTAAACTGAAAAGGCGATCCACGGGGGGTGGAGTTTGAAAATGTGACCTTTAGTACCGGTTCTTGCCATGAACCGATACTAATGCCTCAAACCCCATTAGTACCGGTTGGTGGCTCGAACCGGGACTAAAGGTCTAACCTTTAGTCCCGGTTGGTGCCACGAACCGGTACTAATGGGCATCACACCCTTTAGTCCCGGTTCGTAGCACCAACCGGGACTAAAAGGTCCAGACGAACCGGGACAAATGGCCCACGTGGCCCCTGGGCGCACGAACCGGGACTAATGCCCCCATTAGTCCCGGTTCTAGATTGAACCGGGACTAATGGGCTAACCCGGGGTGGACCAAAGCCCTCTTTTCTACTAGTGTGAGCAGCGGAACCCTGACACCGTCGCTGCTGTGCTGCGTCCTCCGCCCGAAGCTGTCAGGCCCTCACTCGGGCGATGTGGGTCAAACCTCTCCATGCTCCCTCCTGAGATCCCCTGCGGCCGAGGATCTAGCAGCAACCTACATGCATAGGTAAAAGTCATCATCCATGGAAGGATTCAGTCTCAGGCGAGGCAAGAAAGGAAGGGAAAATGCAGCCAGAGGCAAAATTTCGTGTTTTGACCCTTTTGGGATACAAATTCAGTATCTGACCCCGGTTCGAAAAATTTTCGGGATTTGACCCTTTCGCTACGGCCAGGGGAGCTGGCGGCAGGGTTATACACCCTACTGCCAGGGCCCCTGGCGGTAGGGTGCGACGAAGGGGGACGGCCGCCGTTTCCGCGTGCTGACGTGGATTAGCACCCTACCGTCAGGGAACCTGGCGGTAGGCTGTATAACCCTACCGCCAGCACCCCTGGCGGTAGGGTGTGCAAGGGTTTTTGCCTCGAAAACCTTCTGTAACAAAAAAATCGAGTGCCCTGACAGTAGGGTCAACCTACCGCCATAGGGGCTGGTGGTAGGCTGTCTAACCCTAACGCCAGGGTCCTTGGCGGTAGGATCTTGCCTATTTCCAAGTTCCATTTCTTTCTTCTTTTCAAAAACAACAGATCTCAAACTATGATATAGAGTCAAAAACAGCAATGATATAGAGTTAAAATAACAGATCTTAAACAACTAAACTTGGGCATCACATACACATGTCATACGGAGTTTCACATAAAATTTTGCATTAAAAGGAAACGAAGTTCAACTAGTTAGTTTCACATAGCAAACGGAGTTTCACAAATAGCAAACACATAGTTCAAATAGCAAACACATACTTTCACAACCACTAGACTTTTCAACTACAGCCAAGTATCAAATAGCAGAATTTAATTCTTCCTTCCCCTCTTGCTCTTGGAGGCACGGTCCTCGTTCCTATTTGAACGAGTCTCTTCAGTGTTCTTCTTGGACCGTCGAGGAACCGGTCCCTGGAAAGGGTCTGGACTCAGCAAATCCTTCTTCTTCGGATTCCTCTTCGGCAGCTGAGGTGCTTGAGATGATTGAGTTGTTGGAGGTCCATATTCTTCATCGTACTCCTCCTCCCCGTTGCTCCTCCTCATCCCTTTCTTCCTGTGTGGCCTCCTCCTCCTCCTCCTCAACCAACCTAGACGACGAGGGACCATGGCTTGATGAGGCAATGTGACCCTGTGTGGCTACATGCTAATAAGCTTCAACCGACCCAGCTCCAGCACACCCAAGCAACAATGCTTCACGAACTTCTGCACTCACAATGAAACAAGGGAATAATAAGTATCAGGTTTATGATTGCAAGTGAACAAGATGCATCTGTTCCGAGGAGGCTGAAATTGTATCTTCATCGTCCCCCTCATTTTATTCTCAGATTGTATGCTCCCGAGGGCATCACCTAGTGCATCTGAGGCTTCAAAGATGCATCTGTTCAGCTCACCAGATTGCAACGGCATAAGTTAGTCGCGATGACGAATACAATAATTTAAATACAACTGTCAGTTCAAACTTACCACTCTATTGATGAGGGGTGCAAACTCCCTAAATCCACTGTGCATGTCTCCGATGCCGGTCTGGTAGGCCTCTTCCTCGGGGTCATCCCTCTCCGGCTCCGCAATGTCTTCCGCCGTCCATCGAGGCCTGAGACGAAGACGGTGCTTCAGTCACTTTCCTCTCCCTGTCTTTCCGGTACCTCTGTCAGTTCCACTCCGTCACATGAGTTTTATGTTCCTCTCCCCAGTTTGTGATAGCCTGATTCTTCTTTCGGCTCATCCTGCAAGGCATAGGCCACAAGAAACATCGTAATAAAGTCGCCACGCAATGAAATCATGGGCATGAAAAACAAAGCGCTCACATGTGAAGCGCGTGGCCGCCGGTATCGGTGGGCGGGCATGGTGGGGTATGCTGATTCACCCCAAACTGCGTGGCCACACGGTGTGGAAAGTGCCACTCGACGGCGTACACACATATTATGGGCACGATGCACCGCTAGAGACCACGGTCCTCATCGCACATCACGTTCAGATCAAAGTCTCACTCTCGGTCATGATACGGCCACCAGTTTACCTATTACATATACGTTGGTAAGTTCCCACTCTCGGTCCAAAGTGGAATCAAAGAGAAAAGTGTTGAGCGAGTTCATATACCTACCAATGCGTCAAAGCATCCAACTCGTTGGTGTAGGTCTTGTACGATGTCTTGTTTAGGACCGTGTAGAGTTCGACAACGTCCCACCCGTAAGCTATGGTGGGGTGTCGAGTATTGTCGCCGTCCTCGCTATAGTCACCCCATGGGCATCTTGGAAGCTTCTCAGGACGCCCCACCAGCAGCCGCTCCCACATCCAAATGGACAAGGCCCAGACAAAGCCACCCATATTGGACTTGTCTCCCATCCTCTGCGTTGCATTGTCGAGCTGCAAAAAATCAAATGAGGATCAGATATAACAAAATTTCATGGACATACTTTCATAGGTAGACAATTAGATACTCTCTTACCGAACGGTATAGGCAGGCGAGAGATGCGGTCCCCCAACTGTACCCTGCATCCTAGCCGGCTAGGAAGAACAGATACGACCAGTTGGCAGAGTTCCCGGATCCGTCTGGAAACACGACCTCCGTGAGAAGATACCACAGGTAGGCCCTTGCGTACCGCTCCACAGTCGTCTCATCGACGTCTTGGGGGCATGTCTTCCGGGGCTCCGAGAGCCAGGGCAACGGCACACCGGATGTATGGTTACCCTTAGCCTCGGGGAAGTCGCAGATGAGGGTGGTAACCCTCTCCTGCCAGTTGGTCCTCTCCACTCGCCCGGTCAGTGCATGACCCTCGATCGGCATGGCAGTAATCATCGACCAATCCTCAAGGGTGACCATCATCTCCCCGCATGGGATATGGAACGAATGGGTCTCCGGTCGCCACCGTTCAATCAGAGCTGTCAGAGCTGCATGGGCAAGCGTCGGCGGCTGACGCTTGAACTGCAACACGAAACCCAATAGCCGGGCTCTCTTGAAGAATGGTGCATAGCGCTCGTTGTAGTCCATATGCCCATGAACCCAGTGCCCCCTCATGCGCAGTGGCTGGAGCATCTATCAAAAAGTGAACACCAAAAGTTAGGAAATTATTTTCATCAATCCGAAAACTTTTATCAATATTTCATTCATATTACTTACCTCTCCGTTCTCTATGAAACGGGCACGATGACCCTTGTCGAATGCGTAGTCAAGCATGGAGTACCGTGGGCCGATGATGTCTGCAAGAGGTGCCCGCCTTAATAAAATTTCATAAACAAAAGCATCATAAGCATAAGCATACGTAAACAAAAACTGAATCAAATCATATCAAAAACATATCGACATGCATCATATCAAAATAAAATCTTAAGCATATTCCTCCAACATGCATCATATCATCATATTTTTAAACAAAAAAATTCTCCAACATGCATTATATCATATCATCATATTTTTAAACTAAAAATCTTCCAACATGCATCATATCATCATATTTTTAAACAAATAAATCCTCCAACATCTTCATATCATCATATCAACATATCAACATGCATCATAAAACTACAATCAAGTCCTCCCACATACATTACATCAAATTTTTTTTTGTGAAATAGGGTTCATCTTCACACTAACATATGAACTATTTATTAGAGTTCATATTCCATACCACTAGTTACTAAAGAACTAAGAACTAGAACTACAATCAAGCTAAAACAATCTTAGGTGAAAAAATCCAATCTAAATTCAAAAATACAAGGGATTTCAAGCAAATAATGCATCAAATCGGAAGCAACTTTGCAAAAACTAATTGGAGGGATATGAGGAGCTTACGTTTCTCTCTTCGGGGCCATCTCGATCCGCAAAAACGGTGAAGAAACTGTGAAGATCCGAGAGGGAGAGTGGAGGAGATGAGAGAGGGACAGAGGGGCAACTTGGGGGAGAAAAGAAGAAACTGTCGACAGAGGGAGGGGGAGGGGTGGGGAGATGGGCAGGGGCGCGCGCGGTCTCGGGCGAAATAACTGCTCGGACCCTACCGTCAAGGCCTCTGGCAGTAGGTTTACACAGCCTATCGCTAGGGACCCTGGCGGTAGGATGCGACGGAGGGGGATGGCGGCCGTTTCCGCATGCTGACATGGATTAGTACCCTACCGCCAGGGACCCTAACGGTAGGCTGCCTAACCCTACCGCCAGCCACCCTGATGGTAAGAAAAAGGGAAATGTTTGCAGCCGGCGAACCGGCCCAGTTTTCGGCCGGTCGCGTGCGCTGCATTGGATCCAACCGGTCCTGTGGCGGTGGAAGCACCTTGTAGGGTCAAACCTTATCTCTTCACAGGTGAACCTCCATCATTCGTTTGCCCCGGTCATTTCTTCCCACATCGTCTTCGGCCCACACTCTCGTTTTCTCCCATAAAGCACCCACGAGACAGATTCCTCTCAGCTATCGTGCACCGACCACCGAGTCGCCCTGCTGATGGCCGCCGTCCAACCCTCGGCTGGGCCACTGATTTGCTACAGCCGAAGCCATGGCTGCTGGAACCAGCCGCACCATCGTGCTACATGCGTCGAGCAGCAATGGCGGCGCTGCAACCGTAGCCCTCGCGTTCCTGAACCCGGCTGCGGCGATGTTGTATCCTCGGCCGCCGCACAGACCGACGCCCGCGATGGCTTCATGCAGGGGGGGTTGCAACGTCTAGCATCGGTACGCGACCGATGACGTGATGCTCGAACCACCGCATACAGTCTCGAGCATTGACAAAAGAAGCTTCAAGCCTAGATCGAAAAAGTTTAAACCGTTAATAGGGGAAGCTTCAACCAGCACTGTCAAACTAAAAAAGTTGCAACCATTACAAAAAAAGCTTCAACCTTAGATGAAAAAAGCTTCAACAGGAAGATGTACAAAGTTTCAACCGGGCACTGGTCGACGAAAAAAGTTGCAAACATTCACAGAATAAGCTTCGAACATACTTGAAAAAAGCATCAACCAATAGGGGGGAAAGCTTCTACATGTGGAAAAAGCTTCAACCGGCGTGAGAAAAGGTTCAACCCGTGTGATAAAAAGCTTCAACCACGGGCACCGAGATGTGAGTGGTACCTTGAGAGATGTGGCTGGGCAGCACGACAGTGCTGCCAGTCTACGATGGGCCTGCTACAATGACAGCGGATAGGTGCGCAACGACAGAGGCATTAGGCGTGCTTCTAGACGGCGGCATTTTGCTACAATGGCCACAACGTCTTGTGGAACCGACGGCACGGTTGCTGCGACAGCGACCACCGGCGATGAGGGCGGCGGCCGACGGCTACGAGGGTATTGGCTGGAGGCAACATGGACGGCCGGCGAGCTGGCTGGCGTATGGTAGATCATGGGGTGCTCGGGATGAATAGGCGCCATGGCTTTTTTTACTAGTGAAGCAATTGGGGAAGAAGGTATCATGGGGTTGTTATGGAGAGCGAATCGCCTTTTTGCGTTGGTTGTTTTTCTTTCTTGGCTCGTCCCATTGACTCATAATGAGTTGTTTCCTTTTCCCCGTCCTCTCATATCTTCTTCCCCGTGTGAGGAGCGCACCCAAGTCTTCTTCAACCTTCGTCTTCACAATCGCTCGCTGAACTCCGACATGGGATGGGGAAAGGAGTTGCAACCGCAGCTCGGCGAAGCTGCATTCGTTTGTTGGCGGTGCTATGACCGTGGCGACCATGGCCATGACCAAACTGTCATGGCACTGCGAGCTCGAGGGGTGGCGGGGTGCCGCATGCTACAACCGTAGCGGTTGTGTGCTAGAACTAGCATCTTGGCGTGCTGGAACCAGCGACATTTTTTGCTACATCCACTCGTGGCGGAGCTACGACCTGCGACGGTGGAGACGACGATTTGCTGCGACCGTCATCTGCTTTTGCTCCCACCGACGAGGAAATTTGCTACATCCATTCATGGCGGAGATGCGACCCGGGGGCCGGGGCGGTGACAACAATTTTTGCTGCAACCGTCGTTGTTTTTTGTTACGACCGGCGAGGTGTTTTGCTACATGGCGTTGACTGGTGGCTGTCGTTCGTGCAACCCCGTGCAGCGAGCGTCGACTGAAAAAAGATTCAACAAGCATGGATAAAAGCTTCAACCGGTGAGGGGAAAAGCTTCAATGACAGGGTGGATAAAAAGCTTCAACGGGCGTGAGAAAAAACTTCAAACCGAGGTGCGAGCGGTGACGCTGAGAGCTACAGCCGGCGGTACGGTGGTGCTTCGATGGACGTAATACGACGGTGGCGGCGGCGGCTAGGTGCTGCAACAACAGAGATATCGGATGACACTGTTTTGCTATGAGGGGCGACGACATACTGTTTGGAACCGGCGAGGACGGTTGCTACGAGGGCGGCAACCGGCATTGAGGCAAGCGGCGATGACGCTCGGCGAGCTGGCTGCCATGAGGACTATTGGCTGAACGCGATGTCAGGCGCACGACTTTTCCTTTGTTTCTATAAAGAAGTAGTTTTTTTTACAACTATCTAACGAAGCATTTAGCGAGACATGCAGATCATGCGGCAATAAATAAGACCAATCGTAGGGGCGCACCTGGGATGGCTACATGCAGATCCTGCGGCTCTAAACTAAAACGAATCGAACGGGCGCGATGCGATCGGCCGAAATTTCGGCCGGCTCACCGGCGCGTATCACTGGCCTAAGAAAAAGGGTCAAATCCCGAATTTTTTTCCGAACTGGGTCAGATACTGAATTTATATACCAGAAGAGCCAAAACACAAAATTTTGCCGCAGCCAGAGGGAGCGTGGCTTCAGCTCACCCGCAGAGGATCCACTCTGGCAAGCAGCTCAGCACTACTATCAGGAGCAACTATCATTTAAAAATCAAATTGGTGAGGTCTTTGGATTTTACTTTTTTATTAGCCTACTGGTAGAGACTAGTGCTGACAATGAGGGGACGGAGGTTTACATTATTTTAGTTCAGGAAAAGGACAAGAGGTCACAAAGCTGTGAGGTGAGTTTGGAACCCTTTTCAATGGGGTTGAGATGGATGGATCAAAGTCTGTACCTGACTGCAATGACCACTCCAGAAAGACGGTTTTGGACCCTTCCCATTGCCTGCTAGTTACCGCTAACCTCATCCAGAATATAACGTTGATAACGTGTATTTGCTGCTATGACCTTTGCACAATTGCACACATGACAAATGGTACTCTCAAGGACACGCCTGGGCTGACCTCTTTCTAGCTCACATCTACGGCAACCTTTTTGCATATAACACCGATCAGCGGCTCAGTCCGTTTTGATGACATGAGACCGGCAAAAAAAACACCACATAGGCGCGTTGACTAGTCTACTTTGTTTTCTCCCATCTTACTAGTGTAAGCATAAAGGTTGGATTAAGAGCATATTGGACAGGAAAACACAAATTTACAAACCCAGACTGAGCTGCAGGTGTTCATCCTACTCTACTGAAACAAATGAAAAAAAGGGTAGGGTGTAGGATCTGCTATACCTAGGGCGTGCAGAGGCAGCAGAAGTTGAGATCCTCTCGGCGCGTGGTTCGTGCCAGATATCCTCACCCACCACTGGAAGGTGCTCATCCAGAATAGATGGGGCGCCCAAGAATCAAGCGAGGAAGAAGACCACCGGGAGGATGGTAGTGAGCTCGCCCACCAAACCCTGGGTCAGGTACTGGGGCAGCCCGGCGTGACGGAACCCGCTAAAACATATAGGCCACCGTAGCGGCTTGAGAGGAGGGGTGACGGGGGATGGACCTCAGGCTGCAATAGCAATAGAAACATAATCTGAAGCAAGATTGATCAGGTTGTTTTTTTCAACTGATTAAGAACTGCTGCAATTTATGCTGCCGATGCATGGTTACATTGTAGTCAACAGGGACTGGTAATGAAATAAAGAAATGACTATACTGCAGAGGAAGCTCATAACTAAAAGGAAACTGCAATAAAAGTAACTACCTGAAGAAATAGGAACCACAACAACTCTCTGTATCAATTGCTCCCTCTGAATCTCTATCAATCATCTACTTCCTTTGGATGGACAGATGTAAATCACATCAAAATTCACCCTAGAAGAACAGAGTACAAAACAAATATAGTCAACAATCTAGAGGTACCACCGACAGTAAACATCATAGCAAATAAACACCATATAGAAGCATGACCCTTTATTAGAAATAGTGCCGTGCGTGACCTATGACTGAAACTACAATCAGGATAAAGCACAAACATAAACGATGTAATAAACTGGGTGTTCCTGGGTGTTCACCATATTGTTTCCTATAAAGCAATAGTGTAGGTTGATTTTCTAAATCTTTCATACCATTGATTAGAGGCAATAATACAAAGTGATTTTCTAAATCGTTCGTGCCATTGATTAGAAGCAATAGTACAAACTGATTTTCTAAATCTTTCATACCATTGATTAGAATCAATAGTACAGACTGATTTTCTAAATCTATATCTTTTATCACATCTTCACCAATTTCTTGGTACCATTTTTTCTATAGCACCCAGTCATGTTGATCCTCTATCTGTATATGCTTATCCATATCAGAAAGTCTAAATTCAACTAATTCAGTTAGGCTCTAATTGTCCAAATTTTAGCAGTCAATGTTATTAACTTTTCTTATATTGTGTCCTGTGCTCTTACAAGATGGCATCCAATCGGAGATGAGGATTGTGCGTGTGAGGGGGAGGGACAAATTTACCATATGGAGAGGTATCACTGGGCCCACTCGGTAGTGCATCATCATAATGAGCTCAAAATGACCAAGTGTCTGGTCACGGGATCATGCATTACGGTAAGAGTAAAGTGACTTGCCGGCTACGAGATTGAACGAGGTATTGGAATACCGACGATCGAATCTCGGGCAAGTAACATACCGATTGACAAAGGGAGTTGAATACGGGGTTCATTGAATCCTCGATATCGTGGTTCATCCGATGAGATCATCGAGGAGTATGTGGGAGCCAACATGGGTATCTAGATCCCGCTGTTCGTTATTGACCGGAGAGCCATCTCGGTCATGTCTACATGTCTCCTGAACCCGTAGGATCTACACACTTAAGGTTCGGTGACGCTAGGGTTGTATGAATATGAGTATGCAGCAAACCGAATGTTGTTCGGAGTCCCAGATGCGATCTCGGACGTCACAAGGAGTTCCGGAATCGTCCGGAGGTAAAGAATTATATATAGGAAGTGCTGTTTCGGCCATCGGGAAAGTTTCGGGATCACCCGGTATTGTACCGGGACCACCGGAAGGGTCCCGGGGGTCCGCCGGGTGGGGCCACCTTGTTGGAAATATGCCCTAGAGGCAATAATAAAAGTATTATTATTATATTTCCTTATTCATGATAATTGTCTTTTATTCATGCTATAACTGTATTATCCGGAAATCGTAATACACGTGTGAATACATAGACCACAATATGTCCCTAGTGAGCCTCTAGTTGACTAGCTCGTTGTGATCAACAGATAGTCATGGTTTCCTGGCTATGGACATTGGATGTCGTTGATAACGGGATCACATCATTAGGAGAATGATGTGATGGACAAGACCCAATCCTAAGACTAGCACAATAGATCGTGTAGTTCATTTGCTAGAGCTTTGCCAATGTCAAGTATCTCTTCCTTCGACCATGAGAGCGTGTAACTCCTGGATACCGTAGGAGTGCTTTGGGTGTATCAAACATCACAACGTAACTGGGTGACTATAAAGGTGCACTACAGGTATCTCCGAAAGTATCTAATGTTTTATGCGGATCGAGACTGGGATTTGTCACTCCGTGTAAACGGAGAGGTATCTCTGGGCCCACTCGGTAGGACATCATCATATGCGCAATGTGACCAAGGAGTTGATCACAGGATGATGTGTTACGGAACGAGTAAAGTGACTTGCCGGTAACAAGATTGAACAAGGTATTGGATACCGACGATCGAATCTCGGGCAAGTAACATACCGATAGACAAAGGGAATTGAATACGGGATTGATTAAGTCCTTGACATCGTGGTTCATCCGATGAGATCATCGTGGAACATGTGGGAGCCATCATGGGTATCCAGATCCCGCTGTTGGTTATTGACCGGAGAACGTCTCGGTCATGTCTACATGTCTCCCGAACCCGTAGGGTCTACACACTTAAGGTTCGATGACGCTAGGGTTATATAGGAAGCTTGTATGTGGTTACCGAATGTTGTTCGGAGTCCCGGATGAGATCCCGGACGTCACGAGGAGTTCCGGAATGGTCCGGAGGTAAAGATTTATATATGGGAAGTCCTGTTTTGGCCACCAGAAAATGTTCAGGATTTTTCGGTATTGTACCGGGAAGGTTCTAGAAGGTTCCGGAGTGGGGCCCAGCTGCATGGGGGACCCACATGGACGTGGGTAGTGGGGGCAAGGCCCCACACCCCTGGTCAAGGCGCACCAAGATCCCCCCTTAGAAGGAATAAGATCATATCCCGAAGGGATAAGATCAAGATCCCTAAAAAGGGGGGATAACAATCGGTGGGGAAGGAAATAATGAGATTTCTTTCCTCCCACCTTGGCCAACGCCCCAATGGACTTGGAGGGAAAGAAACCAGCCCCTCCACCCCTGTATATAGTGGGGAGGCGCATGGGAGCTATAGACGAAGTTCTGGCGCAGCCCTCCCCCTCTCCCAAGTCCTCCTCCTCTCTCGCGGTGCTTGGCGAAGCCCTGCAGGATTGCCACGCTCCTCCACCACCACCACGCCGTCGTGCTGCTGCTGGATGGAGTCTTCCTCAACCTCTCCCTCTCTCCTTGCTGGATCAAGGCATGTGAGACGTCACCGGGCTGTACGTGTGTTGAACGCGGAGGTGCCGTCCGTTCGGCACTAGGATCTCCGGTGATTTGAATCACGACGAGTACGACTCCTTCAACCCCGTTCTCTTGAACGCTTCCGCTTAGCGATCTACAAGGGTATGTAGATGCACTCTTCTTCTACTCGTTGTTGGTTTCTCCATAGATAGATCTTGGTGACACGTAGGAAAATTTTGAATTTCTGCTACGTTCCCCAACAGTGGTATCAGAGCCAGGTTTATTGCGTAGATTCTTTGCACGAGTAGAACACAAAGTAGTTGTGGGCGTTGATGTTGTTCAATATGCTTACCGTTACTAGTCCAATCTTGTTTCGACGGTATTGTGGGATGAAGCGGCCCGGACCGACCTTACACGTACTCTTACGTGAGACAGGTTCCACCGATTGACATGCACTTGGTGCATAAGGTGGCTAGCGGGTGCCAGTCTCTCCCACTTTAGTCGGAACGGATTCGATGAAAAGGGTCCTTGTGAAGGGTAAATAGCAATTGGCATTTCACGTTGTGGTTTTGCGTAGGTAAGAAACGTTCTTGCTAGAAACCCATAGAAGCCACGTAAAACATGCAAACAACAATTAGAGGACGTCTAACTTGTTTTTGCAGGGTATGCTATGTGATGTGATATGGCCTAAAGGATGTGATGAATGATATATGTGATGTATGAGATTGATCATGTTCTTGTAATAGGATTCACGACTTGCATGTCGATGAGTATGACAACCGGCAGGAGCCATAGGAGTTGTCTTTATTTATTGTATGACCTGCGTGTCATTGAAGAACGCCATGTAAACTACTTTACTTTATTGCTAAACGCGTTAGTCATAGAAGTAGAAGTAGTCGTTAGCGTGACAACTTCATGAAGACACGATGATGGAGATCATGGTGTCATGCCGGTGACAAGATGATCATGGAGCCCCGAAGATGAAGATCAAAGGAGCTATATGATATTGGCCATATCATGTCACTACTCTATTTGATTGCATGTGATGTTTATCATGTTTATGCATCTTGTTTGCTTAGGACGACGGTAGTAAATAAGATGATCCCTTACAAAATTTCAAGAAGTGTTCTCCCCTAACTGTGCACCGTTGCTACAGTTCGTCGCTTCTAAGCACCACGTGATGATCGGGTGTGATGGATTCTTACGTTCACATACAACGGGTGTAAGACAGTTTTACACAGCGAAAACACTTAGGGTTAACTTGACGAGCCTGGCATGTGCAGACATGGCCTCGGAACACGGAGACCGAAAGGTCGAGCATGAGTCGTATGGTAGATACGATCAACATGAAGATGTTCACCGATGATGACTAGTCCGTCTCACGTGATGATCGGACACGGCCTAGTTGACTCGGATCATGTGATCACTTAGATGACCAGAGGGATGTCTATCTAAGTGGGAGTTCATAAGATGAACTTAATTATCCTAAACATAGTCAAAAGACCTTTTGCAAATTATGTCGTAAGCTCGCGCTTTAGTTCCACTGTTTAGATATGTTCCTAGAGAAAATATAGTTGAAAGTTGATAGTAGCGATTATGCGATCAGTAGAAAGCTTATGTCCTTAATGCACCGCTCAGTGTGCTGAACCCTAACGTCGTTTGTCGATGTTGCGAACATCGGACATACACGTTTTGATAACTACGTGATAGTTCAATTAAATGGTTTAAGTAGAGGCACCAAAGACGTTTTCGAAACGTCGCGGAACATATGAGATGTTTCGAGGGCTGAAATTGGGATTTCAGGCTTGTGCCCACGTCAAGAGGTATAAGACCTTCGACGATTTTCTTAGCCTGCAAACTCAGGGAGAAAAGCTCAATCATTGAGCTTGTGCTCAGATTGTCTGAGTGCAACAATCACTTGAATCAAGTGGGAGTTAATCTTCCAGATGAGATAGTGATGTTTCTCCAAAGTCATTGCCACCAAGCTGCTAGAGCTTCGTGATGAACTATAACATATCAGGGATAGATATGATGATCCTTGAGGTATTCGCGATGTTTGACACCGCGAAAGTAGAAATCAAGAAGGAGCATCAATTATTGATGGTTGGTGAAACCACTAGTTTCAAGAAGGGCAAGGGCAGGAAGGGATATTTCATGAAACGGCAAATCAGCTGCTGCTCCAGTGAAGAAATCCAAGGTTGAACCCAAACTCGAGACTAAGTGCTTCTGTAATAAGGGGAACAACCACTGGAGCAGAATTACCCTAGATACTTGGTAGATAAGAAGGCTAGCAAGGTCGATAGAAGTATATTGGATATACATTATGTTAATGTGTACTTTACTAGTACTCCTAGTAGCACCAGGGTATTAGATACCGGTTCGGTTGCTAAGTGTTAGTAACTCGAAATAAAGAGCTACGTAATAAACGGAGACTAGCTAAAGGTGAGCTGACGATATATGTTGGAAGTGTTTCCAAGTTTGATATGATCAAACATCGCACGCTCCCTCTACCATCAAGATTAGTATTAAACCTGAATGGTTTATTGAATCTCAATCGTAGTGATACACATTTTCATGCCAAAAGATATAAGATAGTAATGATAGTACCACTTACTTGTGGCACTGCCATGTAAGTCATAATGGTATAAAACGCATGAAGAAGCTCCATGTTGATGGATCTTTGGACTCACTCGTTTTGAAAAGTTTGAGACATGTGAACCATGTCTATTGGTGTATATGCATGAAGAAACTCCATGCAAATGGACCGTTTGGACTCACTTGATTTTGAATCACTTGAGATATGCAAATCATACCACATGGGCAAGATGACTGAAAAGCCTCGTTTTCAGTAAGATGGAACAAGATAGCAACTTGTTGGAAGTAACACATTTTGATGTGTGCAGTCCAATGAGTGCTGAGGCATGCAGTGAATATCATTATGTTCTTACTTCACAGATGATTCGAGTAGGTGTTGAGAATATTTACTTGATGAAACACAAGTCTGAATTATTGAATGGTTCAAGTAATTTCAGAGTGAAGTAGCAGATCATTGTGACAGGAGGATAAAATGTCTATGATATGATCATAGAGATGAATATCTATGTTACAAGTTTTGGCACACAATTAAGACATTGTGGAAATTGTTTCGCAATTAATACCGCCTGGAACACCATAGTGTGATGGTGTGTCCGAACATCATAGTTGCACCCTATTGGATATGGTGCATACCATGATGTCTCTTATCGAATTACCACTATCGTTCATGGGTTAGGCATTAGAGACAACCACATTCACTTTAAATAGGGCACCACATAATTCCGATGAGATGACACCGTATGAATTATGGTTTAGAGAAACCTAAGTTGTCGTTTCTTAAAAGTTTGGGGCTGCGACGCTTATATGAAAAAGTTTCAGGTTGATAAGCTCGAACCCAAGGCGGATAAAATGCATCTTCATAGGAAACCCAAAACAGTTGGGTATACCTCCTAATTCAGATCCGAAAGCAATATGGATTGTTTCTAGAATCGGGTCCTTTCTCGAGGAAAAGTTTCTCTTGAAAGAATTGAGTGGGAGGATGGTGGAGACTTGATGAGGTTATTGAACCGTCTCTTCAACTAGTGTGTGACAGGGCACCGGGAGTTGTTCCTGTGGCACCTACACCAATTGAAGTGGAAGCTTATGATATTGATCATGAAACTTCGGATCAAGTCACTCCCAAACCTCGTAGGATGACAAGGATGCGTACTACTTCAGAGTGGTACGTAATCCTGTCTTGAAGGTCATGTTGCTAGACAACAATGAACCTACGAGCTATGGAGAAGCGATGGTGGGCCTGGATTCCGATAAATGGCTTGAGGCCATAAAATCCGAGAGAGGATCCATGTATGAAAACAAAGTGTAGACTTTGGCAGAACGGCTCGATGGTCGTAAGGCCAATGAGTACAGATGGATTTCAAAAGGAAGACGGACAATGATGGTAAATGTCACCATTAACAAAGCTCGACTTGTCGTTAAGATGTTTTCCGACAAGTTCAAGGAGTTGACTACGATGAGATTTTCTCACTCGTAGCGATGCTAAGAGTCTGTTGGAATTATATTAGCGATTACTGCATTATTTATGAAATCTTGCAGATAGGATGTCAAAACATTGTTTCCTCGACGATTTTAATGAGGAAAGGTTGTATGTGATACAACCGGAAGGTTTTGTCAATCCCGAAAGATGCTAATAAGTATGCAAAGCTCCAGCAATCCTTCTAAGGACTCGAGTGAGCATCTCGGAGTTGGAATGTATGCTTTGATGATGATCAAAATTTTTGGGTTTGTACAAAGTTTATGAGAAACTTGTATTTCCAAAGAAGTGAGTGGGAGCACTATAGAATTTCTGATGAGTATATGTTGTTGACATATTGTTGATCAGAAATGACGTAGAATTTCTGGAAATCATATAGGGTTATTTTGAAAGTGTTTTTCAATGGAAAGCCTGGATTAAGCTACTTGAACATTGAGCATCAAGATCTATAAGGATAGATCAAAATGCTTAATAATACTTTCAAATGAGCACATACCTTGACATGATCTTGAAGGTGTTCAAGATGGACCAGTCAAAGAAGGAGTTCTTGCCTGAGTTGTAAGGTACGAAGTTAAGACTTAAAGCTCGACCACGGCAGAATAGAGAGAAAGGACGAAGGTCGTCCCCTATGCTTAAGACGTAGGCTCTTCAGTATGCTATGCTGTGTACCGCACCTGAAGTGTGCCTTGCCATGAGTCAGTCAAGGGGTACAAGAGTGATCCAAGAATGGCTCACAGGACAGCGGTCAAAGTTATCCTTCGTAACTAGTGGACTAAGGAATTTGCTCGATTATGGAGGTGGTAAAAGAGTTCGTCGTAAAGGTTACGACGATGCAAGCTTGACACCTATCCGGATAGCTCTGAGTAGAGAGACCGGATACATATAATGGAGCAATAATTTAGAATAGCTCCAAGTAGAACAGTTGTTTGGAATAGCTCCAAATAGAGCGTGGTAGCTGCATCTAGGAGATGACATAGAGATTTGTAAAGCACACACGGATCTGAAAGGTTCAGACCCGTTGACTAAAACCTCTCTCACAAGCAACATGATCAAACATAAAACTCATTGAGTGTTAATCACATAGTGACTCTAGTAAACTCTTGGGTATTAGTCACATGGCGATGTGACCTGTGAGTGTTAATCACATGGCGATGTGAACTAGATTATTGACTCTAGTGCAAGTGGGAGACTGTTGGAAATATGCCCTAGAGGCAATAATAAAAGTATTATTATTATATTTCCTTATTCATGATAATTGTCTTTTATTCATGCTATAACTGTATTATCCGGAAATCGTAATACACGTGTGAATACATAGACCACAATATGTCCCTAGTGAGCCTCTAGTTGACTAGCTCGTTGTGATCAACAGATAGTCATGGTTTCCTGGCTATGGACATTGGATGTCGTTGATAACGGGATCACATCATTAGGAGAATGATGTGATGGACAAGACCCAATCCTAAGACTAGCACAATAGATCGTGTAGTTCATTTGCTAGAGCTTTGCCAATGTCAAGTATCTCTTCCTTCGACCATGAGAGTGTGTAACTCCTGGATACCGTAGGAGTGCTTTGGGTGTATCAAACGTCACAACGTAACTGGGTGACTATAAAGGTGCACGACAGGTATCTCCGAAAGTATCTATTGTTTTATGCGGATTGAGACTGGGATTTGTCACTCCATGTAAACGGAGAGGTATCTCTGGGCCCACTCGGTAGGACATCATCATATGCGCAATGTGACCAAGGAGTTGATCATGGGATGATGTGTTAAGGAACGAGTAAAGTGACTTGCCGGTAACGAGATTGAACAAGGTATTGGATACCGACGATCGAATCTCGGGCAAGTAACATACCGATAGACAAAGGGAATTGAATACGGGATTGATTAAGTCCTTGACATCGTGGTTCATCCGATGAGATCATCGTGGAACATGTGGGAGCCATCATGGGTATCCAGATCCCGCTGTTGGTTATTGACCGGAGAACATCTCGGTCATGTCTACATGTCTCCCGAACCCGTAGGGTCTACACACTTAAGGTTCGATGACGCTAGGGTTATATAGGAAGCTTGTATGTGGTTACCGAATGTTGTTCGGAGTCCCGGATGAGATCCCGGACGTCACGAGGAGTTCCGGAATGGTCCGGAGGTAAAGATTTATATATGGGAAGTCCTGTTTTGGCCACCGGAAAATGTTCGGGATTTTTCGGTATTGTACCGGGAAGGTTCTAGAAGGTTCCGGAGTGGGGCCCACCTGCATGGGGGGACCCACATGGACGTGGGTAGTGGGGGCAAGGCCCCACACCCCTGGTCAAGGCGCACCAAGATCCCCCCTTAGAAGGAATAAGATCATATCCCGAAGGGATAAGATCAAGATCCCTAAAAAGGGGGGATAACAATCGGTGGGGAAGGAAATAATGAGATTTCTTTCCTCCCACCTTGGCCAACGCCCCAATGGACTTGGAGGGCAAGAAACCAGCCCCTCCACCCCTGTATATAGTGGGGAGGCGCATGGGAGCTATAGACGAAGTTCTGGCGCAGCCCTCCCCCTCTCCCAAGTCCTCCTCCTCTCCCGCGGTGCTTGGCGAAGCCCTGCAGGATTGCCACGCTCCTCCACCACCACCATGCCGTCGTGCTGCTGCTGGATGGAGTCTTCCTCAACCTCTCCCTCTCTCCTTGCTGGATCAAGGCATGGGAGACGTCACCGGGCTGTACGTGTGTTGAACGCGGAGGTGCCGTCCGTTCGGCACTAGGATCTCCGGTGATTTGAATCACGACGAGTACGACTCCTTCAACCCCGTTCTCTTGAACGCTTCCGTTTAGCGATCTACAAGGGTATGTAGATGCACTCTCCTTCTACTCGTTGTTGGTTTCTCCATAGATAGATCTTGGTGACACGTAGGAAAATTTTGAATTTCTGCTACGTTCCCCAACACACCTATCCCGGAGGGCCCCGTGGGCTGAAGTGGGAGGGGAACCAGCCCCTAGTGGGCTGGTGCGCCCCCTTTCCCCCCTGCGCCTAGGGTTGGAAACCCTAGGGTGGGGGGGGCGCACCACTTGCCTTGGGGGGCACTCCACCCCCCCTGGCCGCCGCCCCCTTGGGAGATTCCCATCTCCAGGGCCGGCGCCCCCCCAGGGGGCCTATATAAAGGAGGGGGGAGGGAGGGCAGCCGCACCCTGAGTCTTGGCGCCTCCCTCCCCCTGCTACACCTCTTCCTCCTCCCGCAGTGGCTTGGCGAAGCCCTGCCGGAGTCCTGCTGCATCCACCACCACGCCGTCGTGCTGCTGGATCTTCATCAACCTCTCCTTCCCCCTTGCAGGATCAAGACGGAGGAGACGTCATGCTAACCGTACGTGTGTTGAACGCGGAGGTGTCGTCCGTTCAGCGCTAGGATCTCCGGTGATAGGATCACTACGAGAACGACTACCTCAACCCCTTTCTCTTGAACGCTTCCGCACGCGATCTACAAGTGGTATGTAGATGCATCTCTCTCTCTCGTTGCTAGATGAACTCATAGATTGATCTTGGTGAACGTAGGAATTTTTTTATTTTTATGCAACGTTCCCCAACAGTGGCATTGAGCTAGGTCTATGCGTAGTTCTCTATTGCACGAGTAGAACACAAATCTGTTGTGGGCGTAGATCTTGTCAACTTGCTTGCCACTACTAGTCTTTTCTTGCTTCAGCGGTATTGTGGGATGAAGCGGCCCAGACCGACCTTACACGTACGCTTACGTGAGACAGGTTCTACCGACTGACATGCACTAGTTGCATAAGGTGGCTAGCGGGTGTCTGTCCCTCCTACTTTAGTTGGAGCGGATTCGATGAAAAGGGTCCTTATGAAGGGTAAATAGAAGTTGACAAAATCACGTTGTGGTTATTCGTAGGTAAGAAAACGTTCTTGCTAGAACCCAATTGCAGCCACGTAAAAGATGCAACAACAATTAGAGGACGTCTAACTTGTTTTTGCTGCAATTGTCATGTGATGTGATATGGCGAGAAGTTATGATGAATGATGAATGATATATTGTGATGTATGAGATCATGTTCTTGTAATAGGAATCATGACTTGCATGTCGATGAGTATGACAACCGGCAGGAGCCATAGGAGTTGTCTTAATTATTGTATGACGTGTGTGTCATTGATTTAACGTCGTGTAATTACTTTACTTTATTGCTAAACCGTTAGCTATATTAGTAGAAGTAATAGTTGGCGAGCAACTTCATGGAGGCACGATGATGGAGATCATGATGATGGAGATCATGGTGTCATGCCGGTGACGAAGATGATCATGGAGCCCCGAAGATGGAGATCGAAGGAGCTATATGATATTGGCCATATCATGTCCCTACTTTATATAATTGCATGTGATGTTTATTATGTTTTATGCATCTTGTTTACTTAGAACAGCGGTAGTAAATAAGATGATCCCTTATAATAATTTCAAGAAAGTGTTCCCCCTAACTGTGCACTGTTGCTAAAGTTCGTCGTTTTGAAGCACCACGTGATGATCGAGTGTGATAGATCCTTATGTTCACACACAACGGGTGTAAGACAGTTTTACACATGCAATACACTTAGGGTTAACTTGACGAGCCTAGCATGTACAGACATGGCCTCGGAACACAAGAGACCGAAAGGTCAAACATGAGTCGGATGGAAGATACGATCAACATGGAGATGTTCACTGATGATGACTAGTCCGTCTCACGTGATGATCGGACACGGCCTAGTCGACTCGGATCATGTAACACTTAGATGACTAGAGGGATGTCAATCTGAGTGGGAGTTCATCAAATAATTTGATTAGATGAACTTAATTGTCATGAACTTAGTCTAAAATCTTTGCAAAATATGTCTTGTAGATCAAATGGCCAACGCTCATGTCAACATGAACTTCAACGCGTTCCTAGAGAAAACCAACCTGAAAGATGATGGCAGCAACTATTCGGACTGGGTCCGGAACCTGAGGATCATCCTCATAGCAGCCAAGAAAGCATATGTCCTAGAAGGACCGCTAGGTGAAGCACTCATCCCAGAGAACCAAGACGTTATAAACGCTTGGTAGTCACGTGCTGATCATTACTCCCTCGTTCAGTGCGGCATGCTTTACAGCTTAGAACCGGGGCTCCAAAAGCGTTTTGAGCGACACGGAGCATATGAGATGTTCGAGGAGCTGAAAATGGTTTTCCAAGCTCATGCCCGGGTCGAGAGATATGAAGTCTCCGACAAGTTCTATAGTTGTAAGATGGAGGAAAATAGTTCTGTCAGTGAGCACATACTCAAAATGTCTGGGTTGCACAACCGCCTGTCCCAGCTGGACATTAACCTCCCGGACGAGGCGGTCATTGACAGAATCCTTCAGTCGCTCCCACCGAGCTACAAGAGCTTTGTGATGAACTACAATATGCAGGGGATGGTGAAAACTATTCCTGAAGTATTTTCACTGCTGAAGTCAGCTGAGGTAGAAATCAAGAAAGAACATCAAGTGCTGATGGTCAATAAAACCACCAAGTTCAAGAAGGGCAAGGGTAAGAAGAACTTCAAGAAGGACGGCAAAGATGTTGCCGCACCCGGTAAGCCAGTTGCCGGGAAGAAGTCAAGGAATGGACCCAAGCCTGAGACTGAGTGCTTTTATTGCAAAGGGAAGGGTCACTGGAAGCGGAACTGCCCCCAAATACTTAGCGGACAAGAAGGCCGGCAACACTAAAGGTATATGTGATATACATGTAATTGATGTGTACCTTACCAGTACTCGTAGTAACTCCTGGGTATTTGATACCGGTGCCGTTGCTCATATTTGTAACTCACAGCAGGAGCTGCGGAATAAGCGGAGACTGGCGAAGGACGAGGTGACGATGCGCGTCGGGAATGGTTCCAAGGTCGATGTGATCGCCGTCGACACGCTACCTCTACATTTACCCACGGGATTAGTTATGAACCTCAATAATTGTTATTTAGTGCCAAGTTTGAGCATGAACATTGTATCTGGATCTCGTTTAATACGAGATGGCTACTCATTTAAATCCGAGAATAATGGTTGTTCTATTTATATGAGAGATATGTTTTATGGTCATGCCCCGATGGTCAATGGTTTATTCTTAATGAATCTCGAACGTAATGTTACACATATTCATAGTGTGAATACCAAAAGATGTAAAGTTGATAACGATAGTCCCACATACTTGTGGCACTGCCGCCTTGGTCACATTGGTGTCAAGCGCATGAAGAAGCTCCATGCTGATGGACTTTTAGAGTCTCTCGATTATGAATCATTTGACACATGCGAACCATGCCTCATGCGCAAAATGACCAAGACTCCGTTCTCCGGAACAATGGAGCGAGCAACCAACTTACTGGAAATCATACATACTGATGTGTGTGGTCCAATGAGCGTTGAGGCTCACGGAGGATATCGTTATGTTCTCACTCTCACTAATGACTTAAGTAGATATGGGTATGTCTACTTGATGAAACACAAGTCTGAGACCTTTGAAAAGTTCAAGGAATTTCAGAATGAAGTAGAGAATCAACGTGACCGAAAGATAAAATTCTTATGATCGGATCGTGGAGGAGAATATTTAAGTCACGAATTTGATACGCACTTAAGGAAATGTGGAATCGTTTCACAACTCACGCCGCCTGGAACACCTCAGCGTAACGGTGTGTCTGAACGTCGTAATCGCACTCTATTAGATATGGTGCGATCTATGATGTCTCTTACCGATTTACCGCTATCATTTTGGGGATACGCTCTAGTGATAGCTACATTCACTTTAAATAGGGCACCGTCTAAATCCGTTGAGACGACACCGTATGAATTATGGTTTGGAAAGAAACCTAAGCTGTCGTTTCTAAAAGTTTGGGGATGCGATGCTTATGTCAAGAAATTTCAACCTGAAAAGCTCGAACCCAAGTCGGAAAAATGCGTCTTCATAGGATACCCTAAGAAAACCATTGGGTATACCTTCTACCTTAGATCCGAAGGCAAGATCTTTGTTGCCAAGAACGGATCCTTTCTGGAAAAAGAGTTTCTCTCGAAAGGAGCAAGTGGGAGGAAAGTAGAACTCGATGAAGTACTACCTCTTGAACCGGAAAGTAGTGCAGCTCAGGAAAATGTTCCTGTGGTGCCTACACCGACTGGAGAGGAAATTAATGATGATGATCAAGGTACTTCGGATCAAGTTGCTACTGAACTTCGTAGGTCCACGAGGACACGTTCCACACCAGAGTGGTATGGCAATCCTGTCCTGGAAATCATGTTGTTAGACAACGGTGAACCTTCGAACTATGAAGAAGCGATGGCGGGCCCAGATTCCCACAAATGGCTAGAAGCCATGCAGTCCGAGATAGAATCCATGTATGAAAACAAAGTATGGACTTTGACTGGCTTGCCCGATGATCGGCGAGCGATAGAAAATAAATGGATCTTTAAGAAGAAGACGGGACTATGTTCGATCTGGCCTATGTTAAATTTGGATGTAAGTTTTTGAGTAGATGATTTTTCATATAAAAAAGATTTTCATCCGAGTCAGTATGCAAAAGTTATGCCCATTTTACTAAATTCTAGAGAGATTTTGCAAATAAAGTCGAAATTCACATTTGCAAATTTTCCCAACGACTAGACCACATATCACATTGGAAACTTATTTTTTTTTACTTTTTTGACATTTTCATCATTTTATTTTATTTTTTAAAATTGAAAAGGCGATCCACGGGGGGTGGAGTTTGAAAATGTGACCTTTAGTACCGGTTCTTGCCATGAACCAGTACTAATGCCTCAAACCTCATTAGTACCGGTTGGTGGCTCGAACCGGGACTAAAGGTTAGACCTTTAGTCCCGGTTGGTGCCACGAACCGGTACTAATGGGCATCGCACCCTTTAGTCCCGGTTCGTAGCACCAACCGGGACTAAAAGGTCCAGACGAACCGGGACAAATGGCCCACGTGGCCCCTGGGCGCACGAACCGGGACTAATGCACCCATTAGTCCCGGTTCTAGATTGAACCGGGACTAATGGGCTAACCCGTGGTGGACCAAAGCCCTCTTTTCTACTAGTGTGAGCAGGGGAACCCTGACACCGTCGCTGCTGTGCTGCGTCCTCCGCCCGAAGCTATCAGGCCCTCACTCGGGCGATGTGGGTCAAACCTCGCCATGCTCCCTCCTGAGATCCCCTGCGGCCGAGGATCCAGCAGCAACCTACATGCATAGGTAAAAGTCATCATCCATGGAAGGATTCAGTCTCAGGCGAGGCAAGAAAGGAAGGGAAAATGCAGCCAG
Organism: Triticum aestivum; assembly: GCF_018294505.1. NCBI lineage: Eukaryota > Viridiplantae > Streptophyta > Magnoliopsida > Poales > Poaceae > Triticum > Triticum aestivum. Next base: position 731,736,585 of record NC_057813.1, read on the forward strand.
AGGCAAAATTTCGTGTTTTGACCCTTTTGGGATACAAATTCAGTATCTGACCCCGGTTCGAAAAAATTTCGGGATTTGACCCTTTCGCTACGGCCAGGGGAGCTGGCGGCAGGGTTATACAGCCTACTGCCAGGGCCCCTGGCGGTAGGGTGCGACGAAGGGGGACGGTCGCCGTTTCCGCGTGCTGACGTGGATTAGCACCCTACCGTCAGGGAACCTGGCGGTAGGCTGTATAACCCTACCGCCAGCACCCCTGGCGGTAGGGTGTGCAAGGGTTTTTGCCTCGAAAACCTTCTGTAACGAAAAAATCGAGTGCCCTGACAGTAGGGTCAACCTACCGCCATAGGGGCTGGTGGTAGGCTGTCTAACCCTACCGCCAGGGTCCTTGGCGGTAGGATCTTGCCTATTTCCAAGTTCAATTTCTTTATTCTTTTCAAAAACAACAGATCTCAAACTATGATATAGAGTCAAAAACAGCAATGATATAGAGTCAAAATAACAGATCTTAAACAACTAAACTTGGGCATCACATACACATGTCATACGGAGTTTCACATAAAATTTTGCATTAAAAGGAAACGAAGTTCAACTACTTAGTTTCACATAGCAAACGGAGTTTCACAAATAGCAAACACATAGTTCAAATAGCAAACACATACTTTCACAACCACTAGACTTTTCAACTACAGCCAAGTATCGAATAGCAGAATTTAATTCTTCCTTCCCCTCTTGCTCTTGGAGGCACGGTCCTCGTTCCTAATTGAATGAGTCTCTTCAGTGTTCTTCTTGGACCGTCGAGGAACCGGTCCCTGGAAAGGGTCCGGACTCAGCAAATCCTTCTTCTTCGGATTCCTCTTCGGCAGCTGAGGTGCTTGAGATGATTGAGTTGTTGGAGGTCCATATTCTTCATCGTACTCCTCCTCCCCGTTGCTCCTCCTCATCCCTTTCTTCATGTGTGGCCTCCTCCTCCTCCTCCTCAACCAACCTAGACGACGAGGGACCATGGCTTGATGAGGCAATGTGACCCTGTGTGGCTACATGCTAATAAGCTTCAACCGACCCAGCTCCAGCACACCCAAGTGACAATGCTTCACGAACTTCTGCACTCACAATGAAACAAGGGCATAATAAGTATCAGGTTTATGATTGCAAGTGAACAAGATGCATCTGTTCCGAGGAGGCTGAAATTGTATCTTCATCGTCCCCCTCATTTTATTCTCAGATTGTATGCTCCCGAGGGCATCACCTTGTGCATCTGAGGCTTCAAAGATGCATCTGTTCAGCTCACCAGACTGCAACGGCATAAGTCAGTCGCGATGACGAATACAATAATTTAAATACAACCGTCAGTTCAAACTTACCAGTCTATTGATGAGGGGTGCAAACTCCCTAAATCCACTGTGCATGTCTCCGATGCCGGTCTGGTAGGCCTCTTCCTCGGGGTCATCCCTCTCCGGCTCCGCAATGTCTTCCGCCGTCCATCGAGGCCTGAGACGAAGACGGTGCTTCAGTCACTTTCCTCTCCCCATCTTTCCGGTACCTCTGTCGGTTTCACTCCGTCACATGAGTTTTATGTTCCTCTCCCCAGTTTGTGATAGCCCGATTCTTGTTCCGGCTCATCCTGCAAGGCATAGGCCACAAGAAACATCGTAATAAAGTCGCCACGCAATGAAATCGTGGGCACGAAAAACAAAGCGCTCACATGTGAAGCGCGTGGCCGCCGGTATCGGTGGGCGGGCATGGTGGGGTATGCTGATTCACCCCAAACTGCGTGGCCACACGGTGTGGAAAGTGCCACTCGACGGCGTACACACATATTATGGGCACGATGCACCGCTAGAGACCACGGTCCTCATCGCACATCACGTTCAGATCAAAGTCTCACTCTCGGTCATGATACGGCCACCAGTTTACCTATTACATATACGTTGTTAAGTTCCCACTCTCGGTCCAAAGTGGAATCAAAGAGAAAAGTGTTGAGCGAGTTCATATACCTACCAATGCGTCAAAGCGTCCAACTCGTTGGTGTAGGTCTTGTACGAAGTCTTGTTTAGGACCATGTAGAGTTTGACAACGTCCCACCCGTAAGCTATGGTGGGGTGTCGAGTATTGTCGCCGTCCTCGCTATAGTCACCCCATGGGCATCTTGGAAGCTTCTCAGGACGCCCCACCGGAAGCCGCTCCCACATCCAAATGGAAAAGTCCCAGACAAAGCCACCCATATTGGACTTGTCTCCCATCCTCTGCGTTGCATTGTCGAGCTGCAAAAAATCAAATGAGGATCAGATATAACAAAATTTCATGGACATACTTTCATAGGTAGACAATTAGATACTCTCTTACCGAACGGTATAGGCAGGCGAGAGATGCGGTCCCCCAATTGTACCCTGCATCCCAGCCGGCTAGGAAGAACAGATACGACCAGTTGGCAGAGTTCCCGGATCCGTCTGGAAACACGACCTCCGTGAGAAGATACCACAGGTAGGCCCTTGCGTACCGCTCCACAGTCGTCTCATCGACGTCTTGGGGGCATGTCTTCCGGTGCTCCGAGAGCCAGGGCAACGGCACACCGGATGTACGGTTACCCTTAGCCTCGGGGAAGTCACCGATGAGGGTGGTAACCCTCTCCTGCCAGTTGGTCCTCTCCACTCGCCCGGTCAGTGCATGACCCTCGATCGGCATGGCAGTAATCATCGACCAATCCTCAAGGGTGACCATCATCTCCCCACATGGGATATGGAAAGAATGGGTCTCCGGTCGCCACCGTTCAATCAGAGCTGTCAGAGCTGCATGGGCAAGCGTCGGCGGCTGACGCTTGAACTGCAACACGAAACCCAACAGCCAGGCTCTCTTGAAGAATGGTGCATAGCACTCGTTGTAGTCCATATGCCCATGAACCCAGTGCCCCCTCATGCGCAGTGGCTGGAGCATCTATCAAAAAGTGAACACCAAAAGTTAGGAAATTATTTTCATCAATCCGAAAACTTTTATCAATATTTCATTCATATTACTTACCTCTCCGTTCTCTATGAAACGGGCACGATGACCCTTGTCGAATGCGTAGTCAAGCATGGAGTACCGTGGGCCGATGATGTCTGCAAGAGGTGCCCGCCTTAATAAAATTTCATAAACAAAAGCATCATAAGCATAAGCATACGTAAACAAAAATTGAATCAAATCATATCAAAAACATATCGACATGCATCATATCAAAATAAAATCTTAAGCATATTCCTCCAACATGCATCATATCATCATATTTTTAAACAAAAAAATTCTCCAACATGCATCATATCATATCATCATATTTTTAAACAAAAAATCTTCCAACATGCATCATATCATCATATTTTTAAACAAATAAATCCTCCAACATCTTCATATCATCATATCAACATATCAACATGCATCATAAAACTACAATCAAGTCCTCCCACATGCATTACATCAAAAAAAATTAACAAATTTTTTTGTGAAATAGGGTTCATCTTCACACTAACATAGAACTATTTATTAGAGTTCATATTCCATACCACTAGTTACTAAAGAACTAAGAACTAGAACTACAATCAAGCTAAAACAATCTTAGGTGAAAAAATCCAATCTAAGTTCAAAAATACAAGGGATTTCAAGCAAATAATGCATCAAATCGGAAGAAACTTTGCAAAAAACTAATTGGAGGGATATGAGGAGCTTACGTTTCTCTCTTCGGGGCCATCTCGATCCGCAAAAACGGTGAAGAAACTGTGAAGATCCGAGAGGGAGAGTGGAGGAGATGAGAGAGGGACAGAGGGGCAACTTGGGGGAGAAAAGAAGAAACTGTCGACGGAGGGAGGGGGAGGGGTGGGGAGATGGGCAGGGGCGCACGCGGTCTCGGGCGAAATAACTGCTCGGACCCTACCGTCAAGGCCTCTGGCAGTAGGTTTAGATAGCCTACCGCTAGGGACCCTGGCGGTAGGATGCGACGGAGGGGGATGGTGGCCGTTTCCGCATGCTGACATGGATTAGTACCCTACCGCCAGGGACCCTGACGGTAGGCTGCCTAACCCTACCGCCAGCCACCCTGATGGTAAGAAAAAGGGAAATGTTTGCAGCCGGCGAACCGGCCCAGTTTTCGGCCGGTCGCGTGCGCTGCATTGGATCCAACCGGTCCTGTGGCGGTGGAAGCACCTTGTAGGGTCAAACCTTATCTCTTCATAGGTGAACCTCCGTCATTCGTTTGCCCCGGTCATTTCTTCCCACATCGTCTTCGGCCCACACTCTCGTTTTCTCCCATAAAGCACCCGCGAGACAGATTCCTCTCAGCTATCGTGCACCGACCACCGAGTCGCCCTGCTGATGGCCGCCGTCCAACCCTCGGCTGGGCCACTGATTTGCTACAGCCGAAGCCATGGCTGCTGGAACCAGCCGCACCATCGTGCTACATGCGTCGAGCAGCAATGGCGGCGCTGCAACCGTAGCCCTCGCGTTCCTGAACCCGGCTGCGGCGATGTTGTATCCTCGGCCGCCGCACAGACCGACGCCCGCGATGGCTTCATGCAGGGGGGGTTGCAACGTCTAGCATCGGTACGCGACCGATGACGTGATGCTCGAACCACCGCATACAGTCTCGAGCATTGACAAAAGAAGCTTCAAGCCTAGATCGAAAAAGTTTAAACCGTTAATAGGGGAAGCTTCAACCAGCACTGTCAAACTAAAAAAGTTGCAACCATTACAAAAAAAGCTTCAACCTTAGATGAAAAAAGCTTCAACAGGAAGATGTACAAAGTTTCAACCGGGCACTGGTCGACGAAAAAAGTTGCAAACATTCACAAAATAAGCTTCGAACATACTTGAAAAAAGCATCAACCAATAGGGGGGAAAGCTTCTACATGTGGAAAAAGCTTCAACCGGCGTGAGAAAAGGTTCAACCCGTGTGATAAAAAGCTTCAACCACGGGCACCGAGATGTGAGTGGTACCTTGAGAGATGTGGCTGGGCAGCACGACAGTGCTGCCAGTCTATGATGGGCCTGCTACAATGACAGCGGATAGGTGCGCAACGACAGAGGCATTAGGCGTGCTTCTAGACGGCGGCATTTTGCTACAATGGCCACAACGTCTTGTGGAACCGACGGCACGGTTGCTGCGACAGCGACCACCGGCGATGAGGGCGGCGGCCGACGGCTACGAGGGTATTGGCTGGAGGCAACATGGACGGCCGGCGAGCTGGCTGGCGTATGGTAGATCATGGGGTGCTCGGGATGAATAGGCGCCATGGCTTTTTTTACTAGTGAAGCAATTGGGGAAGAAGGTATCATGGGGTTGTTATGGAGAGCGAATCGCCTTTTTGCGTTGGTTGTTTTTCTTTCTTGGCTCGTCCCATTGACTCATAATGAGTTGTTTCCTTTTCCCCGTCCTCTCATATCTTCTTCCCCGTGTGAGGAGCGCACCCAAGTCTTCTTCAACCTTCGTCTTCACAATCGCTCGCTGAACTCCGACATGGGATGGGGAAAGGAGTTGCAACCGCAGCTCGGCGAAGCTGCATTCGTTTGTTGGCGGTGCTATGACCGTGGCGACCATGGCCATGACCAAACTGTCATGGCACTGCGAGCTCGAGGGGTGGCGGGGTGCCCCATGCTACAACCGTAGCGGTTGTGTGCTAGAACTAGCATCTTGGCGTGCTGGAACCAGCGACATTTTTTGCTACATCCACTCGTGGCGGAGCTACGACCTGCGACGGTGGAGACGACGATTTGCTGCGACCGTCATCTGCTTTTGCTACCACCGACGAGGAAATTTGCTACATCCATTCATGGCGGAGATGCGACCCGGGGGCCGGGGCGGTGACAACGATTTTTGCTGCAACCGTCGTTGTTTTTTGCTACGACCGGCGAGGTGTTTTGCTACATGGCGTTGACTGGTGGCTGTCGTTCGTGCAACCCCGTGCAGCGAGCGTCGACTGAAAAAAGATTCAACGAGCATGGATAAAAGCTTCAACCGATGAGGGGAAAAGCTTCAATGACAGGGTGGATAAAAGCTTCAACGGGCGTGAGAAAAAACTTCAAACCGAGGTGCGAGCGGTGACGCTGAGAGCTACAGCCGGCGTTACGGTGGTGCTTCGATGGACGTAATACGACGGTGGCGGCGGCGGCTAGGTGCTGCAACAACAGAGATATCGGGTGACACTGTTTTGCTATGAGGGGCGACGACATACTGTTTGGAACCGGCGAGGACGGGTGCTACGAGGGCGGCAACCGGCATTGAGGCAAGCGGCGATGACGCTCGGCGAGCTGGCTGCCTTGAGGACTATTGGCTGCACGCGATGTCAGGCGCACGATTTTTCCTTTGTTTCTATAAAGAAGTAGTTTTTTTTACAACTATCTAACGAAGCATTTAGCGAGACATGCAGATCATGCGGCAATAAATAAGACCAATCGTAGGGGCGCACCTGGGATGGCTACATGCAGATCCTGCGGCTCTAAACTAAAACGAATCGAACGGGCACGATGCGACCGGTCGAAATTTTGGCCGGCGCACCGGCGCGTATCACTGGCCTAAGAAAAAGGGTCAAATCCTGAATTTTTTTCCGAACTGGGTCAGATACTGAATTTATATACCAGAAGAGCCAAAACACGAAATTTTGCCGCAGCCAGAGGGAGCGTGGCTTCAGCTCACCCGCAGAGGATCCACTCTGGCAAGCAGCTCAGCACTACTATCAGGAGCAACTATCATTTAAAAATCAAATTGGTGAGGTCTTTGGATTTTATTTTATTTATTAGCCTACTGGTAGAGACTAGTGCTGACAATGAGGGGACGGAGGTTTACATTATTTTAGTTCAGGAAGAGGACAAGAGGTCACAAAGTTGTGAGGTGAGTTTGGAACCCTTTTCAATGGGGTTGAGATGGATGGATCAAAGTCTGTACCTGACTGCAATGACCACTCCAGAAAGACGGTTTTGGACCCTTCCCATTGCCTGCTAGTTATCGCTAACCTCATCCAGAATATAACGTTGATAACGTGTATTTGCTGCTATGACCTTTGCACAATTGCACACATGACAAATGGTACTCTCAAGGACACGCCTGGTCTGACCTCTTTCTAGCTCACATCTACGGCAACCTTTTTGCATATAACACCGATCAGCGGCTCAGTCCGTTTTGATGACATGAGACCGGAAAAAAAAACACCACATAGGCGCGTTGACTAGTCTACTTTGTTTTCTCCCATCTTACTAGTGTAAGCATAAAGGTTGGGTTAAGAGTATCTACAACCGGGCACCCAAACCGACCTCAAACATTCGGGCGGACAGCCGGTCATGAAAATTCGACTCAAACGAACGCCTCAAATGAACCTCAAACGTTCGAACTGACCGACACCCCTCATATCCAGCTCAAATATAGGACGGATATAGAGGCGTCCGGATGCGTCAGCCACGTCGGATGATGGTGGGGTCCCACGTGGAATCGCCCGGAAACCCGGCAGTCCGGCGGAGATCTCCTCAGTTGTGGGGGTGTGAACGCTGCGTGGCGTCGCTTCCGCTCGTCGCCCAAAGCCAAATCCAGCTATTTAAGCCGGTCGGCGCCCCCCAACCCTAGCACATCCACCTCCCGCCTCGCCGGGTTGCCAGCCAGAGCCCATCCACCTGCTCTCTCCCACTCCGTTGCTCTTCCCACGCTCTCCGGCTTCGCCATGGTCCGAAAGAAGATAACCATGTACGCTATTCTCACGGCGGAGCGCCGGTACCTGATCGAGCAGGAGATCCGGGCAAAGGCGCGCCGCGCCCGTCGCCCGCGTCGCTGCCAGGCTGCCTCCAGACTCACCAGAGCCGGAGAAGGAGGGGGAGCAGGCGGAGGCGGAGGAGGGAGAGGAGCAGCAGCCAGCTCCGACGAAGGTGGCAGATCCGAAGGAGGATGAGGCGGAGGAGCTAGACCTGGATTTTATTCATTGCATGCTTTTGTATGAATTTAAGATTTATAGTATGAGGTATCCGGATACGGAAGAGCAAATTTAAAAACAGGCCGGCCACTGCCTGCGGATGCGTCCGAACGCGTTCGTAGGCGTTTGATGGCCCGGATTTGTTCAGTCCGGCTGTAAATGCTCTAAGTCGTGTGTGGTGCGCGCTCGTTTGGAATAGGGCAGCGGCCAAACAAAGTGCAGTGTCCTAGTCATAGCCCGGTGCGGTACCCTGCCGGGGGATTCTGGTCTAGTGGTCTGGTAATTTGGTGTTCTCGTGAAGCATATTTGTTGTTGCGTTTGAACCGGAACCTGTTGTTGTTTCTTGCTCCCTAGGCATCTCATCATTGAACTGGACTTCCTTTCTGGCTGATCGATTTGATATTTTGATTCCAGACAAAAGTGCAGTTGTAATGCTATTTCCCGTGTGTGCGTCCGTGTAAAGGATTTTGGTGGGGTAGAAAAGGGAGATTCCAGCCTTGTACCTAGTATCTGCTGCCCCTGGCCGCAGGGGTAAAGTAGAGTAGTGATGTCACGGCTGTGTTGTCGTTCGGATTTTCACTCATGCATTTTCGAACGGGGCGGTAAAACTTACCCTGTACTCGCTCCATCCCGAAATAAGTGCCGTCGATTTAATAAAACGGAGGGAGTAGTTGTTTCTTGATGGAATTAGAGAAGTTTCCACACACGCGCGTGCACAGAGAGAGAGAGAAACAGAGAGAGAGAGAGAGAGAGAGAGAGAGAGAGATTATTTCGTGTCGTTTTGGATTTGTGCAGCAGAGAACAACGATTCTTGTAAAACTATGTACGTGTTTCACGTGCGTCTTGTGATACTGGGATTAAGTGCTGCATGTTTGCATGTGCTGTGCTGCGCCGATCGAGCGTGCATGCAGGGATGGACGACGACCGAGCTCTCACGGACGGAACAGATCATCGACCGGGCTCACGGACGTCGTCGGACAAACCCACAGCCACAGAGATGGGGAACGGGATGCATGCATGCATGGACGCATGGTGATCTTCCAAACATATCTCAATCATGGAGTATCTTCATTTTTCTTGAGGGAGCCGTTTCAATATTTTCATTGAGAAGAAGTCATGCATCACACATATCCAAATAAGATGCATTCCTGTACCTACGCGTGAAACGTTTGCCGCCGGTGGCCGGTGGCCGGTGGGTGTTACGTACATGCATGCACATATGTTTGGTGACTTGTTTGTTTGGTGGATGTCACGGGTTGGCAGGCCTTGTAGTGTGTATGCAGTAAATCGAAGAGCAACGAAGACAGTGCGGTGATTTGTTTCTTTGCTCTGCTGTGCCTCGCTTGTTTTTTGTCTAGTTCGTGGGGGGAGGGGGGGGGGCAAAAATGGCGGTTGATGCGTTCATTCGTACACCTAGCTTTGCTATACATCTCCAGGACCGGCTTTGGCCGTGCATGTATGAAACATTCCTGCTGAACCTACCTAGTTTGACTTTGATCAAATCATATATACAGACTAAAAAGAAATGGAAAGACTACGTAGTCTACAGGGCGTAGCTCTCTCCCTTCCTCTCCATGCATTTGCTCATGGACCCTCTGTATCTCTTCCTCGGTCCATTGCATGTATGGCGTCGCGTTTCCCGAGGAAGCCGTGGCATCTTGCGCTTGTCCTCCTTCCTCAGCCGAGCTAGATGGTCCTGCCAAGCCGAACTCTCCCTCCGTTTCTCTTTCGTTTCTCATGATGCATGCAGTGTGTGATGTATGTCAGTATGTGTGGACGGCGAAACACGACGGCATGCACGTCCGTCCGTCCGTCACGGGCATCCAACGCCTGGCTGCCTACCTGCTAGCTGCTGCCAGGCATCTTCAGGGCCAAACTACCGCCACCTTCATGGATAGCACGTGGTAGAGCTAGGGAGTAGTATGTCTGAGCGTACGTGACATGCATGGAGCCGCACGCAAAGATGACGGCAAAATATACACATTTGACCTTGAGATGAAAGTATTTCACAAACTGAACTATTCATGAAAAAATTTCACACACCTGATTTTTTTATGTAACGTCCGATAACTAGGCGCCACACTACTCTGTGCAACGCCTGACTGACAGACGCTACACGTCTGACCAACGTCGCACCCGAAATGCCCGAAAATTGCTAAGTCAGTGTGCAACGCCTAAGAGCTAGGCATTACACTATATAGTGTAGCGCCTAGTGTCTAGGCGTTGCACTACATCTTCAAGTGGCCACTAGTGCAGCGCCTAGCTCTTAGGCTCTGCACTGTACTGTGCAGCGCCTAGCTCTTAGGCTCTGCACAACGACTTAGAGCAACTCCAACGGGGCGACCGAAACGGACGGCACGTTTGTCCGCTTTTTGTACGTTTGGGTCGTCCGCCCGCCCGTCGTCCGCCCTCTTTTAGATTTGGGTCGGCAGCGCGCCCAACGCACCAACCCATTTCATGACCGCGCGCGCTTTAGATCATGCCAGCGGCAATGCCAGCGCGCGGGAAAGGTTCGCGGGCACGGGGGAAATTCGGCCTAGCACGCGCTGGCTTTGGCGCTCCAGAGCGCGGGAAATGTTCGTGCCCGCATTTTGGCGTGCCGCTACCGGCGCTCGTTATAATATGGCGCTCCGTCCACACTTAGTATGTTGTCGCCGCCCACTCGTCTCGCCCCCTCTCACTAGCCTCGCCGCATGTGCGCCACCATGTCGATGCGCATCCTCGGCGCTTCGGATTTTCGCGGAGTCCGTGAGCGGCCCTCCGTCGCCTTCTCCGCCGAGATTTTGTTTGGCGAGAAACGGCTCATCCTCGGCACCTTCGACACCGCTGAGCAGGCGGCCCGTGCGTACGACGCGGCAGCGTGGCGCCTCCGGCGGCCGAGTCGGGAGATGAATTTTCATGACGTGCCGAGCCAGCGGGCGCAGGATCTGGCGCCTCTCCCGCTGCTTTTCACCGATGAGGATCGTCGCGTCCACCAGAGACGGATGCGTCGCCTCGCCATCGCTGAGATGGACGTGCAAGCCTTGGTGCTGTGGCGCAAACGCTTCCCGCGGGACATCGTCGATGAACGTCAGTTCTATGAGCAGAGGAGGACGGAGCGAGCCGCCTATCAGGAGGGCAAGCGCGCGCGGAAGCTGACCACTCAAATGAGACTGAGGCTGCGAGAAACATCGGGGTGGGACTTCGAGGACGAGCACGCTGCTGACGCCTACATTCAGACATCGGAGGAGGACATTACCGAGTCGGAGTCGGATAGCGACGACTAGTTGATATTTACTTTTATCTGTATATGCAAGAACTATCTATGTATCCTTTTTCATTGGAAAAAATGGCCGGCGGCGTCGTCCATGAAGCAGGCGGTGGAGGTTGTGCACGCGGGGGAGGAGAGAGGGCGCGCGGGCGCATCCGTCTTATGTCCGCGCCGACGCAAATCCGGCTCAAAAATGGCCGGGAATGGGTCAGCAGGCGGACGAAAGCGGACGGGCTTCCGTTTGGGTCGGCGTGTTGGGCCGTCTTTTCTGTCCGCGCCGACCCAAACGGACGGTGGCGGACGAAATGGATCGCTTCATTGAAGTTGCTCTTAGCAATTTTCAGGCAACCCAGGATGCGACACTGACCCGCCGTGCAGCGCCTGTCCGTCGGACGCTGCACAATGCAGTGTGGTGCCTGGTTGTCGGGCGCTGCACAAAAAGGTCAGCCGAGTGAATTTTTTCAATGAGAGTTCACTTTGTGAATTCTTTTTGTTCACGGGTCAAATCTGTCGTTTTTGCCAAAGGTGATAGAAAGCAGACTAATATGCCTGTTCAACATCCGTACGTACGCAGATAGACGACGACAATATATGTATACTACGTACAGGAAAGCGGCGATCTCCAGGCTGTCCGATCGGCAGTGTCTCTGTGCATGCGTACATACATATACGTCCACTTGGCCAATGGCCAGTTCCGTACCTAGAAAAAAACATGCACGCACTAGGTCTCTGCATGAGGGCCGATGAGGATCCCGTCTGAGATGCTGCATGACCTTGACAGTGCGTTGCTTTGGTCCATGTGTGATGTGTCCCCTGCCGCCGGAGCAGCGCTCGCGTTTGCCTCCATGATTGATCGAGATCTCACGGACCGACGCCGTCACACCAACACATGCACGGAGACGGAGATGGGGAATGGGAGTAGCTGAGACTGAGAGATGGTTTGTGAATCCTCATTTTTACATTTCGATAGAGAAGTTGTCGAACACACACACCGTAGCAAAATAAGATGCATCCTGTTAGCTTGCTACCCGGGTGCCTAGGTGATACACGACCACCTCTACGGTGGGTGTTACGTACATGCATGCATGCACATATGTCTCATGTTTGATCTATCGATCGGCTGAAACACACAGATATATATGTCTGTCACGGGTTGGCAGGCTGGCCATGTATGCAGTGCACAGTAATAAATCGGAGAGCGACTGTAGGATGGATTGTTTCTTTCCTCTGCTTGCCTTGTTGCATGTCACCTCGCAGCTATGCATCTCCAGGGCCGACTTTGGCCGTGCATGTGCCCCAGCTCTCTAGCTCGTGCATGCAGTGAAGTGAAGGGACGACGCAGCGGGGCAGCACATGAAACATTCCTGGTAAGCCAAGCCCGACTGCTTAACCTACCTATTATACTTAGTTTCTGTGTGTGTCCGCACGTATAATCTCTGAGGTCCATCCTTAGCTTGTACTCCCTCCATTCGGAATTACTTGTCGCAAAAATGAATGTATCTAGAACTATTTTAGTTTTAAATACATCCATTTGCGAGACAAGTAATTCCGAACGGAAGGAGTACTACAATTGTATGCGCGTAGCTTCCTCTCCGGTCCGAGCATGTGTCGTTGGGCCCCACAGGCTTAGGTCCACACACAGTCGTAGGCATCTAGCTAGCGCGCTGGTCGTTCCATGCCAAGCCAAGCAAATGTTGTGCGGGCCAACTCAAAGAACAGCACAACTATTCAGTCTGCAACTATCCATGAGTTTTTCATTGTTGCTTTTCTGTATGTTCTTTGGCCTATGTGAGCATCGTCTTTGCTTATACTCGTACCCTATAGCAGGTGACCCGGCAAATTACTTTGGAGGTTTCGCTGTTTTTGTAAGACAAGAAGAAGGCTTGCCGATGCAAATTAATTACTCGGGAATTGAAGATGCAATGCTCGATTGCTTGTTACCTGGGTCGCCGGCTGGAACGCTGCTCGCTGTGACGCTGCTGGCTTGGATCGACGAGTACTAGCCCAAACAGACGTTGCATGGTTACTGGACTGCGCTAAAAAGCACAGGTTTTTTTTTTTTTGCCAAAATCCTGGACGGGCCATGGCCCAGGTTTGCCCCAACTAAGCTCTGCCCCTTAGCCAACCAACCTCCGTTTCTCTGGAAAAGATGCATGCATGCAAAACGCAACGCTGTGTGTGTATGATATCTACTCCTAATGTCTCGGTTGGTAGTGTCCGTTCCACGGTTAAATTTTGTCCCACCAACACCGGTTTATTTTCGTCCTCCCTCCCATATCCCTCCCACCTCCCATGTCCCATCAAGCCCCCTCCCCCTCGACCCGCGAACCAACAACAAGCGATGCACCCATGAACCTCCGGTCGATCCTGAAAAAACAGTGCGAACAAACTGAAAAAAACTACGAAAATTAACCAGTCCCTCGCACGCGAGTCGTTCGCCCTCAAAGCACTCGATCCACCCCCTCTTGGTGAGTTTTCTCTTTCCCTCGTCTCCCACTCCGCCGCCGCCCCGTCTCCCGCTCCACCGCTGCCCCTACTGCTCCACCGGACTGGGTTCTTCTTCGAGCGCGGCGGCAGGAGCTGCTCCACCTCTCTGTTAGCGAACGTGTGTGTCATGTAATTTTTTTAGTCCTAGTCTTCAGGCTAGTGGGTGAGTTAGTTGGCTGAGTCGGCATGTATAAAACTGTGTAACCCCAGATTGTCAATACAGTGCGTTGCACGACCCATCTCTCTCTCTCCCGATCGCTCTGGCTCCAACATGGTATCGGTTTAACTGAGATCCTCCTCTTCCGCTGCCCTCTCTCCCCACCTCGCCGCCATGAGCTCCTCCTCCTCGGTCTCCTCTTCTGGCGAGTTCTCCGCCGATGAGCGGTTCGACCTCCCCGTGGCCACCCAAACCCTTCCCACCATTCAGATCCAAAGCCTGCGGATTCGTGATCACGTCTTGGTCACCCTAGACTATGAGAAGGAGAACTATGGCCTCTGGCGCCGCCATTTTCTCGCCGCCCTCGCCAAGTTCGGACTCACCGACCACGTCAACGGCTCGCCGGCTCACGCCACCTCTGATTGGGTCCTCAACGACTTCACTGTCCTGTCGTGGTACAACGCCACGGTCACCCCCTCGACCTTGGAGATCGTCGAGGATCGTAAGGACACGGCGTACACCCTCTAGTGCTCGCTCCGTTCTCTCTTCCGCAGCAACCGCGACGCCCGGATCACCTACCTCCTCGACGAGTTCCACAGCTTCATCCAAGGCAACCTCACCGTCGTCGACTACACCTCTCGGCTGAAACAGATGGGTGACACTCTGCGTGATCTCGCCCATCGCATCAAGGATCGCGAGCTGGTTCACAACGTCCTGCGTGGCCTCGTTGAGTGTCTCCAACATGCCGTGCCGCACATGACCCGTGGTCGCCGGCCCTCCTTCGTCAAGCTCCGCTCCTTTCTGCAGCTGGAGGAACAACGCCTCAGCCAGCTGGCGCGCAACGCCACCCGCACGGCCCTCATCGCGCAGGCCAGCGCCTACTACGCCGATAGGCCGCAGCCCCCTGCGCCCACGCCGGCCCTCTTCAACCCCGGCGCTCTCGCGTCCCTTCTCGGCCCCACCCAGCATGGCGTGGGCGGCTCCTCCGGCAACGTCGGCGGCCGGCAGAAGAAGCGCTAGCAGAATCCCTCGGTCGGGCCTGGTGGCTCCTCCTCCGGCGAGGCTCTCCCTGGCGGATCCTCCTTCAGTGGCGGGATCTCTGGTGGCTACGTTCCTGCCCAACGCTCCCCCACCACCGTCGCCGGCACCTTCCAAGGCATCCTCGATGCACGCCCGCCCGCTCTTTCTGCACACCAGGCGTACCAGGCCACGACCGCGGCCTCGCCGTCGCCGCACTGGGATCAGGCGGCACTGATTGGCACCCTCAACCAGATGGCGCTGCCTCCACCCTCTGCTCCCGATGGTGAATGGGTCCTCGACAGCGGCGCTTCTTCCCACATGAGCTCCAGTTCTGGTATTCCTTTCTCCCTTCCCACATCCTCTTCTCCCTCCTCCATCGTCGTTGGTGATGGGTCTCTTCTACCAATCACTGGCGTCGGTTCCACCTCCTTCCCCACTCCCTCCCACCCTCTCTCCCTCTTAGAAATTCTCATATCTCCCTCTCTTATCAAAAATCTCGTTTCCGTACGTGCTTTCACTCATGATAATTTAGTCTCGATTGAATTTGACCCATATGGTTTCTCTATCAAGGATCTCGCAACCAACACGGCGCTTCTCTGATGTGACTCCACCGGCGATCTGTACACCTTCGCTCCGTCCTGTCACTGCCTCACCGTCGATCTCTGGCACCAGCGCCTTGGCCACCCCGGTGCTGCCGTCCTCGCCAAGGCCTCCACATATTTCGATTTTAGCTTTAATAAGAGCTCGTCAACCCATTGCGATGCATGTCGTCTCGGCATGCACACTAGGCTCCCCTTTAGTTCTTCTACTTCTCATACTACTTTTCCATTCGAACTTTGTCATTGTGATCTATGGACAAGTCCCATATTAAGTGTGTCTGGTTTCCAATACTACTTGGTCATTCTTGATGATATCACATATTTTGTATGGACCTTTCCTATACGTCGCAAATCCGAAGTGCATGGCCTCTTAGTTCATTTTTTTGCCTATGTCCACACGCAATTCTCTCGTCCCATTCTCGCTCTTCAAATGGACAACAACAAAGAATTTGACAACCTCGCAAATCGTTCTCCTCTGGCAACTCACGTCACTCTCTTTCGCCTCACCTGCCCGTATACGTCCCAACAGAACGGCAAGGCCGAACGAATTCTTCGTACTCTCAACAACGGTGTTCGTACCCTTCTCCTTCATGCTTCCATGCCTCCCCGTTGGTGGGCTGAAGCTCTAGCCACGTCCACTTATCTCCTCAACCGACGTCCGTGCAAACCTAAACTTCTGACCACCCCCTACGAGCTTCTTTTTGGGCATGCACCCGACTTTCGTCATCTCCGTGTATTCGGATGTCTTTGCTATCCCAACTTCTTAGCCACCACCCCCAACAAGCTCTCCCCACGTTCGGTTTCTTGCGTCTTTCTAGGCTACGCCGACGATAGGAAAGGATATCGTTGTTACGATCCCTTATCCCGGCGCATTATCTTTTCCAGGTACGTAACCTTCGTGGAGATTGTTTTCCCCTTCAAATTGCTACCTACTCCTCCTCAAACTGTGCCCTCATCCGCTCCCGATCCATCTCCTGCGATTCATGTTGATCCAACATGGCCTGCATGGCCGCCGCCCTCGCCCTCCCATCCTGGATTGCCAACTGGCTCCCCCTCCCCATGAGCCCACAAACGCACCCAACCCTCCCACGTCTCCACAGCCCGCTAGCCATTCGCCTCATGGGCCGCCTACCCCACCTTCCGGCCCACCCACCTCTCCTGATCCCCCCTCGCCTCATCCTTCTCCCTCGCTGCCTCCTGTTCGTGCGCCACATTCGATGATGACGCGCACGGCACGGGATCTTCCAGCCTAACCCTCGCTACACAAATCTGCAAGCCTCTACCATCTCCCCCCTTCCCTCCTCTGTCCGTACTGCCCTTCGCGACCCAAACTGGCGCGCTGCCATGTAGTCTGAATTCGATGCTCTCATGGCGAAATCCACCTGGACACTTGTTCCTCACCCACCTCACACTACCGTGGTCACTGACAAGTGGGTTTTCAGGCATAAAGCCAACGCTGACGGCTCCCTCGAGCGGTATAAAGCCCGCTGGGTTGTCCGGGGTTTCGCTCAATGGCCCGGCGTTGACTTTGGCGAGACATTTTCGCCGGTGGTCAAGCCGGCTACAATTCGGACGGTTCTCACCCTCGCGTGCTCTCGTGGATGGCCGGTGCATCATCTTGACGTAAAGAACGCCTTCCTTCATGGCGTCCTTGACGAGCAAATCTATTGCTATCAGCCTGCCGGATTTGTCGACGCTACCTGGCCGGATCACGTGTGTCGTCTCTCCAAGTCCTTGTACGGCCTCAAGCAGGCCCCACGGGCTTGGTTTCAGTGGTTCGCCACCTTCGCCGCCATCATTAGGTTTGCCGCGTCGTGGTCCGATGCCTTGCAGTTCATCCTACGGCGGGGTGACGACACCGCGTACCTTCTACTGTATGTCTACGACATCGTCATCACGGCTTCCTCGACTGCCTTTCTTCGCTCACTCGTCGATCAGCTACAGCACGAGTTCACGATGACGGACATGGGGTGCTCTCCACTACTTGCTCGGCATCCCTGTTCAGCGTACATCGCGTGGGTTCTTCCTCGACCAGGCCCAGTATGCCGAGGACCTTCTTCATCGCGCCGGCATGTCTACCTGCCACCCGCGACCACGCCGGTCGACACCTCGCCCAAGGTTGCTGCCGATGCCATTCGGCCCGTCGCCGATCCCTCCAACTATCATAGTCTCGCCGGCGTCCTGCAATATCTCACCATGACGCGTCCAGACCTGGCATACGCTATCCAACAGGCGTGTCTTCACATGCATGATCCTCGGGACAGTCACCTCACGCTCGTCAAGCGTATCTTGCGGTACATTCGCGGCACAACCGCCCATGGACTCCTGCTGCCAGTCTCCTCATCGACAGAGATAGTTGCCTACTCCGACGCGGATTGGGCGGGTTGTCCTGACACTCGCCGCTCCACCTCTGGATACTGTGATTACCTTGGCGCCACCCTCGTCAGCTGGTCCTCCAAGCGGCAAGCGATCGTCTCCCGCTCTAGCGCAGAAACGGAGTATCGCGATGTCACCAATGTAGTGGCCGATTGTGTTTGGCTCAAGCAGCTCCTTGGTGAACTCGGCCTCTCTACACCGAAGGCTACTGTTGTTTTCTGCGACAACATATCGGCTATGTACATGTCCACGCATCTCGTTCATCGTCGGGGGACTAAACACATCGAGCTCGATATCTACTTAGTCCGGGAAAAGGTGGCACTCGGTGATTTTCGCATAGCACATGTCCCCACAACTCAGCAGCTCGCAGATATCATGACCAAGGGTTTGCCGACTTCCGTCTTCCAGACATTCAGGTCCAGTCTTTGTGTACTGCCCAACAGCGACGACACGACTGCGGCGGGGTGTTAGCGAACGTGTGTGTCATGCAATTTTGTTAGTCCTAGTCTTCAGGCTAGTGGGTGAGTTAGTTGGCTGAGTCGGCATGTATAAAATTGTGTAACCCCAGATTGTCAATACAGTGCGTTGCACGACTCATCTCTCTCTCCCGATCGCTCTGGCTCCAACACTCTCCACTCCCCCACGCAAGAACGCTCCTAACCCCACCCGCATGCCCGGCCGCCACTAGGGTTTCTTACCCTCGCTACTCTGCCGCCACCTCTCTCCCTCGGTCCATTGCATCCCGTTTCCCGAGGAAGTCGTGGCGTCTTGCGCTTGTCCTCCTTCCTCGAGTAGCCCAGCTAACTGGTCCTGCCAAGCCGAACTCACCCTCCGTTTCTCTTCCGTTTCTCATGATGCATGCAATGTGTGATATGTATGTCAGTATGTGTGGACGGTGAAACACGACGGCATGCACGTCCGTACATACGTACGTCACGTGCATGCAATGCCTGGCTGCTGCCAGCCATCTTCAGGGCCAAACTACCGCATTCGGCCGATTTTCGTGTTTTGACCCTTTCGCTAGAGTTTAGCCGGATCTGACTGATACGTCTCCGTCGTACCTATAATTTTTGATTGTTCCATGCCAATATTATTCAACTTTTATATACTTTTGGCAACTTTTTATACTATTTTTTGGGACTAACATATTGATCCAGTGCCCAGTGTCAGTTCCTGTTTGTTGCATGTTTTATGTTTCGCAGAAAACCAATATCAAACGGAATCCAAACGGGATAAAAATGGACGGAGAATTATTTTGTAATATTTGGGATTTTCTGGAGGAAGAATCAACGCGAAATAATGTCCGAGGTGGCCACGAGACAGGGGGGTGCGCCCCCTACCCCTGGGCGCGCCCTGGGGTCTCGTGGGCCACCCGTAAGGCGGTTGAGGCTCTACTTTTGCCGCAAGAAAGCTAATTTTATGAGAAAAATCTGGGTGAAAGATTCACCCCAATCGGAGTCACGGATCTCCAGATATAAAGGAAACGGTGAAAGGGTAGAATCAGAGAACGCAGAAACAGAGAGATAGATCCAATCTCGGAGGGGCTCTCGCCCCTCCCAAGCCATGGGAGCCAAGGACCAGAGGGGAAACCCTTCTCCCATCTAGGGAGAAGGTCAAGGAAGAAAAATAAGAAGGGGGGCTCTCTCCCCCTTGCTTCCGGTGGCGCCAGAACGCCGCCGGGGGCCATCATCATCACCGTGATCTTCACCAACACTGTCGTCATCTTCACCAACATCTCCATCACCTTCCCGTTCTATATCCAGAGGTCCACTCTCCCGCAACCCACTGTACCATCTACTTGATCATGGTGCTTTATGGTTCATATTATTTTCCAATGATGTGTTGCCATCCTATGATGTCTGAGTAGATTTCCGTTGTCCTATCGGTGATTGATGAATTGCTATGATTGGTTTGAATTGCATATTTTATTATTGGTGCTGTCCTATGGTTCCCTCCGTGTCGCGCAAGCGTGAGGGATTCCCTCTGTAGGGTTTGCAATATGTTTATGATTTGCTTATGGTGGGTTGCGTGGGTGACGGAAACACAAACCCGAGTAAGTAGGTTGTTTGCGTATGGGATAAAAGGAGACTTGATAC
Source organism: Triticum aestivum (assembly GCF_018294505.1). Classification (NCBI taxonomy): domain Eukaryota; kingdom Viridiplantae; phylum Streptophyta; class Magnoliopsida; order Poales; family Poaceae; genus Triticum; species Triticum aestivum. The sequence continues at coordinate 731,756,486 of NC_057813.1, forward strand.
TTTAATGCTATGGTTGGCTTTTATCTTAATGAATCTTTAGTATTTGCGGATGCTTGCTAGAGTTCCAATCATAAGTGCATAAAATTCCAAGTAAGGGATGATATGTTAGCTCATGCCTCTCCCTCAAATAGAATTGCAATAGTGATTACCGGTCTAGTAACATTGTCAATTGCTTAGGGACAATTTCACAACTCCTACCACCACTTTTCCACACTCGCTATATTTACTTTATTGCTTCTAATCAGCCCCTAGTTTATGTTTACTTACACTTTATTTCTTGCAAACCTATCCAACAACACCTACAAAGTACTTCTAGTTTCATACTTGTTCTAGGTAAAGCGAACGTCAAGCGTGCGTAGAGTCGTATCAGTGGCAGATATGACTTGAGAGAGTATTTGTTCTACCTTTAGCTCCTCGTTGGGTTCGACACTCTTACTTATCGAAAGAGGCTACAACTATCCCGTATACTTGCAGGTCATCAAGACCTTTTTCTGGCGCTGTTGCCGGGGAGTCATAGCGTGGGGTGAATATTCTCGTGTGTGCTTGTTTGCTTTATCACTAAGTAATTTTTATTTGATTTTCTAAGTTGTTCTCTATCTTTAGTTATGGATATGGAACGCAAAATACCAAAAAATTAGATGTACTTGCTACTCATGTAGATGGGGTAACTTCTAAAACCTCCGACTTTCATTATGCGAGAGATATTATGTACTACTTTGATAATCCTGAGAAAACCCCATTCAACTTTATAATGGGAGACACGTTGCATCAACGTGAATACTTTAGGGATTATCGCTCGACACAAAAAGGGAAACTATTATGGGATCAATTTATTATGTTGCGTTGGTATGCCTGGAATCTATGCTTGAGATATGATATTACTTGTTGCTCTAGGATGGAGGCTCCACACCTTCCCTTTTCATGCAAATTTAGTGATAATGAAACCTTAGCTTCTTATGCTAATGGTATATATGATTACTATGATGTGGAACAAATAGAAGAATTTGTTGCTTTTAAGGCTGCTTATGAAATTGAAGCTTTGTTTGAAAAGTATGAAGCTTTTCATGATGATGGTTATAGGCCTGAAAATCTTACTATGCTTAGATATTGCTATGAAAATTATGAATACAATTACTATATTAATGCTTTTATGAAGAAAGTCTCCGCTATCCAAGAAGAGACTAATATTTTGCAGGAAGCTATGAAAGAAGAAATTGATGAAATTGTGAGCTCATTGGATGAAAAAGATGATGAGGAGAGCGAAGAACAAAAGGAGGAAGAGCGGATTAGCTACCCGTGCCCACCTTCTAATGAGAGTAACCCTCCAACTCATACATTATTTAATTCCCCTTCGTGCTTACCGAAGGATGATTGCTATGATGATTGCTATGATCCCTTGAATTTGTTTGAAATATCCCTTTTTGATGATGCTTGCTATGCTTGTGGCCAAGATGCCAATATGAATTATGCTTATGAAGATGAACTCGCTATAGTTCCTTAAGTTAAACATGAAATTGTTGCTATTGCACCCACGCGTGATAGCCCTATTATCTTTCTGAATTCTTCCTACTACACTATATTGGAGAAGTTTGTCCTTATTAAGGATTATATTGATGGGTTGCCTTTTACCATTGCACATGATGATTTTGATGAATATAATATGCATGTGGTTGCTGCTCCTACTTGCAATTATTATGAGAGATGAACTAAATATCCGCCTCTTTATGTTTCCAACACGATAGAATTGCAAGAAACTGCTTATACTATGCATTGGCCTTTACTTGGTGTGCATGAATTGTTCTGTTATGACATGCCAATGCATAGGAAGAGAGTTAGACTTCGTTGTTGCATGATATATGTTACCTTGTGCTCACTACTAATTTACAAATCATTGTTAATTAAAATTGGCTTTGATATACCTTGGGATCCGGGTGGATTCATTACTTGAGCACTATATGCCTAGCTTAATGGCTTTAAAGAGAGCGCTGCCAGCGAGACAACCCGGAACTTTTAGAGAGTCATTTATTTCTGTTGAGTGCTTTTATATAGTTTAAAAACAAAAAAAACAGGGGAACCTAAAAACTTTTCAAAAAGGAAAGTGAAAGTGAGAAAGACAAGCATTGTTGAAGTGGGAGAGCTCCTTGAACTTTGTTCATGCTCACGGAAACTTTGTGAATCTTAATTACAGAAACTTTTCATCAAAAATAATTATCCCCTTGTATAATTCCATTGCATTATAAAATTAATGTGCCAAGGTTTGCCTTTAGGATGTTTACAATGCTTGTTGGTTTGTACAGTGCAGGACAGAAATTTTGGCTGTAGTGCTCGATTTTACATTTTTTACTGGAACGTCAAGTAGGTCTGATTCCTTTTGCACTGTCTTTCTGTACAACTTGTTTATGTTTCAACCTAAAAAAACTTGTTTATGTTTCCTAATTTTGGTAGAATTTTTGGGGTACCAGAAGTATGGTGGATGTTCAGATTGCTACAGACTGTTCTGTTTTTGACAGATTCTGTTTTTGATGCATAGTTTGCTTGTTTGGATGAAACTATCAATTTATATTAGTGGATTAAGCCATGAAAAAGTTATACTATAGTAGACACAATGCAAAAACAAAATATGAATTGGTTTGCTACAATACTTAGAGTGGTGATTTTCATTATTATACTAACGGATCTTATCGAGTTTTCTGTTGAAGTTTTGTGTGGATGAAGTGTCTAAACGAGGAGGTCTCGATATGAGGAAAAGGAAGAGAGGCAAGAGATCAAGCTTGGGGATGCCCAAGGCACCCCAAGTAAATATTCAAGGATACTCAAGCGTCTAAGCTTGGGGATGCCCCGGAAGGCATCCCCTCTTTCTTCAACAAGTATCGGTATGTTTTTGGATTCGTTTCGTTCATGCATTATGTGCAAGTCTTGGAGCGTCTTTTGCATTTAGTTTTCATTTTTCTTTTATGCACCATGCTGGTATGAGATAGTCCTTTGTTGATTTATAGAATTCTCATTGCACTTCACTTATATCTTTTGAGTATGGCTTTATAGAATGCTTCATGTGCTTCACTTATATCATTTGAAGTTTGGATTGTCTGTCTCTTCACATAGAAAACCGCCATTTATAGAATGCTCTTTTTCTTCACTTATATTTGTTAGAGCGTGGGCATATCTTTTGTATAAAGAATTAAACTCTCTTGCTTCACTTATATCTATTTAGAGAGATAACAGGAATTGGTCATTCACATGGTTAGTCATAAAATCCTACATAAACTTGTAGATCGCTGAATATGATATGTTTGATTCCTTGCAATAGTTTTGCGATATAAAGATGGTGATATTAGAGTCATTCTAGTGGGTGGTTGTGGATTGTAGAGACACTTGTGTTGAGGTTTGCAAGTACCGTAGCATGCACATATGGTAACCGTTGTGTGACAAATTTGAAGTATGGGGTGTTTCTTTGATTGTCTTCCTTATAAGTGGCAGTCGGGGACGAGCGATGGTCTTTTCCTACCAATCCATCCCCCTAGGGGCATGCATAGTAGTACTTTACTTCGAGGGCTAATAAACTTTTGCAATAAGTATATGAGTTCTTTATGACTAATGCGAGTCCATGGATTATACGCACTTTTACCTTTCCATCATTGCTAGCCTCTTCGGTACCGTGAAATGCCCTTTCTCACCTCGAGAGTTGGTGCAAACTTCGCCGGTGCATCCAAACCCCGTGATACGATATGCTCTATCACACATAAGCCTTATTATATCTTCCTCAAAACAGCCACCATACCTACCTATTATGGCATTTCCATAGCCATTCCGAGATATATTGCCATGCAACTTCCATCATCATCTTATACATGACTTGAGTATTTATTGTCATAATGCTTTGCATGATCGTAAGATAGGTAGCATGATGTTTTCATGGCTTGTCCGTTTTTTGATGTCATTGCTACGCTAGATCATTGCACATCCCGGTACACCGCCGGAGGCATTCATATAGAGTCATATCTTTGTTCTAGTATCGAGTTGTGATATTGAGTTGTAAGTAAATAAAAGTGTGATGATCATCATTATAGAACATTGCCCCATGCAAAAAAAGAAAAAGGAAAAAAAGAAAAAAAAAGAAAGGCCAAAGAAGCCTAAATAAAAAAGGGGGCCAAAGAAGCCCACCGGAAAAAAAAGAAAAAAGAAAAAAAAGAAAAGAAAAAGGGGCAATGTTACTATCCTTTTTCCACACTTGTGCTTCAAAGTAGCACCATGTTCTTCCTATGGAGAGTCTCTTATGTTGTCACTTTCATATACTAGTGGGAATTTTTCATTATAGAACTTGGCTTGTATATTCCAATGATGGGCTTCCTCAAATGCCCCAGGTCTTCATGAGCAAGCAAGTTGGATGCACCCCCACTTAGTTTCTTTTGTTGAGCTTTCATACACTTATAGCTCTTAGTGCATCCGTTGCATGGCAATCCCTACTCCTCGCATTGACATCAATTAATGGGCATCTCCATAGCCTGTTGATTAGCCGCGTCGATGTGAGACTTTCTCCCTTTTTGTCTTCTCCACATAACCTCCATCATTATATTCTATTCCACCTATAGTGCTATATCCATGGCTTGCGCTCATGTATTGCGTGAGGGTTGAAAAAGCTGAAGCGCGTTAAAAAGTATGAACCAATTGCTCGGCTCGTAATCTGGGTTGTGCATGATGGGAGCATTTTTGTGTGACGAAAATGAAGCATGTCCAAACTATATGATTTTGTAGGGATAAGCTTGCTTTGGCCTTGTTATTTTGAAAAGACATGAGTGCTTTATTAGTACGCTCGAAGTATTATTGTTTTTTATGTCAAATGATAGACTATTGCTTTGAATCACTCTGTCTTAATATTCATGCCATGATTAGACATATGATCAAGATTATGCTAGGTAGCATTCCACATCAAAAATTATCTATTTTATCATTTACCTACTCGAGGACGAGCAGGAATTAAGCTTGGGGATGCTGATACGTCTCCGTCGTATCTATAATTTTTTATTGTTCTATGCCAATATTATTCAACTTTTATATACTTTTGGCAACTTTTTATACTATTTTTTGGGACTAACCTATTGATCCAGTGCCCAGTGTCAGTTCATGTTTGTTGCATGTTTTATGTTTCGCAGAAAACCAATATCAAACGGAATCCAGACGGGATAAAAACGGACGGAGAATTATTTTGGAATATTTGGGATTTTCTGGAGGAAGAATCAACGTGAAACAGTGTCCGAGGTGGCCACGAGATAAGGGGGCGCGCCCTCTACCCCTGGGCGTGCCCTGGGCTCTCGTGGGCCACCCGTAAGGCAATTGAGGCTCTACTTTTTATGCAAGAAAGCTAATTTTATGAGAAAAATCTGGGCGAAAGATTCACCCCAATCGGAGTTATGGATCTCCAGATATAAAGGAAACGGTTAAGGGGTAGAATCAGAGAATGCAGAAACAGAGAGATAGATCCAATCTCGGAGGGGCTCTCGCCCCTCCCAAGCCATGGGAGCCAAGGACCAGAGGGGAAACTCTTCTCCCATCTAGGGAGAAGGTCAAGGAGGAAGAAGAAGAAGAAGGGGGGCTCTCTCCTCCTTGCTTCCGGTGGCGCCGGAACGCCGCCGGGGGCCATCATCATCACCATGATCTTCACCAACACCGCCGTCATCTTCACCAACATCTCCATCACCTACCCCCTTCTATATCCAGCGGTCCACTCTCCCGCAACCCGCTGTACCCTCTACTTGAACATGGTGCTTTATGCTTCATATTATTTTGCAATGATGTGTTGCCATCCTATGATGTCTGAGAAGATTTTCGTTGTCCTATCGGTGATTGATGAATTGCTATGATTGGTTTGAGTTGCATGTTTTATTATTGGTGATGTCCTATGGTGCCCTCCGTGTCGCGCAAGCGTGAGGGATTCCCGTTGTAGGGTTTGCAATATGTTTATGATTTGCTTATGGTGGGTTGCGTGAGTGACGGAAACACAAACCCGAGTAAGTAGGTTGTTTGCGTATGGGATAAAAGGGGACTTGATACTTTAATGCTATGGTTGGGTTTTACCTTAATGAATCTTTAGTAATTGCGGATGCTTGCTAGAGTTCCAATCATAAGTGCATAGAATTCCAAGTAAGGGTTGATATGTTAGCTTATGCCTCTCCCTCAAATAGAATTGCAACAGTGATTACCGGTCTAGTAACATAGTCAATTGCTTAGGGACAATTTCACAACTCCTACCACCACTTTTCCACACTCGCTATATTTACTTTATTGCTTCTAATCAGCCCCTAGTTTATGTTTACATACTCTTTATTTCTTGCAAACCTATCCAGCAACACCTACAAAGCACTTCTAGTTTCATACTTGTTCTAGGTAAAGCGAACGTCAAGCGTGCGTAGAGTCGTATCGGTGGCAGATAGGACTTGAGAGATTATTTGTTCTACCTTTAGCTCCTCATTGGATTCGACACTCTTACTTATCGAAAGAGGCTACAAATATGCCGTATACTTGCGGGTCATCACTGACCTTCATCTGAAAATATTTCGGGATCTGATCCTTTTCCTACCGCCATAACCTATGACGGTAGGGTTTAGCTACCTACCGCCAGCGTCAATGGCGGTAGAAATTGGTCAACGTTTAAACGGTGTTTATGCATAGCAGAAGCCTACCGCCAAAGATGACGGCGGTAGCCTTCAGTACCTTCCCGCCATAGCATCTGGCGGTAGCTACTTTCCACTACACACAGCCGGCCGCTGCGCTAATGCATGTGCTAATCACCCCAGCATATGGATCAGCATGTGCACTAGCTAGCATGCTATTGAAGACTAGTACTCTGATCCTGCACTCGACTGACAACAATCCTGCACTAGCACACTATGCGATAAAATGATAGTACAGGCAATGCATTAGGCAAATGCATGCACGTACGTAAAGCTAATCACACTAGTAGAAAACAGGGCATTTGTCCCAGTTGGTGAGGGTCTTTTGTCCCGGTTCTTGAACCGGGACTAAAGGGTCGTTACTAATGCCTCCCCCTTTTAGTCCCGGTTCTAACACGAACCGGGACAGATGGGCCTCCACGTGGCCGGTGCGCCGAGCCCAGGCAAGGGGGCCTTTGGTCCCGGTTGGTGACATGAACCGGTACCAAAAGGCTTCCACGTGTTAGCAGCTGGCTGGAGCTGAGGTTTTTCTTTTTTTTAAAAGAAAAAGTGGCTGGTTTAGGGGTTTTGGGGGTTAATTTTAGGTTGTTATTAGCTAGCTAATAGGGAGAAGTGTCCTCTCTTATATATTCGTCCTTGGTTTACCAACGCTACTGCTATGTTCATTTCACCCGCTGATATATAATAACTCATGCATGCTCGCATCATACATCATCATATATAATAACAAGTCCTACTAATCATGCATCATCATACAACTTCTACTCGTTATTAATAACAAGTCATACGATCATCATCCTCATAGTCATCGAACCCAACCCTACATAATTGTTCTTAGCACATGATCATCAGTATCAGGTAGGACCTAAACACCCTTAAGGTAAAATAGTATAAAACAATATAGACCCTGACTCTCCATTATGAAGAATGGAGATCATCCTGTCTCCAATTCTTGCGCTTCGCCTCCTTTTGCTTCGAAGAAGCTCCTTACGACTGTCCATACATTTTTTTCATTCTTTGATTGTCATGTCTCCACCTCTTTTAGTAATCCGGTATGGACAATTCAGATTCGTAGGACGACCTGGTTGTATGTTCAAAACAACAAGACGACCGTGGGTATACATCAGATGAGGCACACAATCATTTGAGATTATCTGTTGAAAAACATAGTAATAACTTTGTAGTTAGCAATGATGTACTAGTTTTAGAAGTTTTTAAAAAGATGCAGGGATGTCGTAATAGTAAAACAAATCTTACCAGGGTATCTCCATGGTAGTTACCGTAGTTCAACACGTGCACTAGTGGCACGTATTGACCATAATGTTGAGGAGTTCAATTGTAGACATTGTAATTCTCAAGATCAGTACAAAATGCTATCAGATGATTTTTCTCCTTATAAGTTAATACGGAGCCATCGGTGTAGTGGATTTTGTCTACCATCTTCCGCACATTCTTTGAAGAATGAAAATAAGCTGTCAATGGAAATAAGTTGTCAACTATTTTGAAATAAACAATATAAATTACTTAATAACTATGTTAAGCTCACATGGGGGAAGAATTGGAGGTGTATCCACAAGGACCCAAATGCTCATATTGTCCTGCTGGATTGTAGGATCACCAAGATCCATGGTGACAAGCATACCCTCATCAAAACAATACATCTTGCAACGTGCTTCCCAATTTTTGCAACCAAAATGGGTTACACTCTCAGCATTGTACATCTTTACTTTAAAATCCACACCATGATGGGTGCTTAGGAGAATTTTTTTGGTTTCCATACTTTCATGATCTTCAAAACCCATCCTCTCCAAGACATAGCGTCTTGCATAGCATGGGATAAGCTAGTCGAATTGGAAAAGATGAAAGTACAAGTTAAATTAGTTGAAGTCGTGCTTAATTATGAAAAAAACTATTGTCGTCGTTTCATACCGTATGAACATTGAAGGTCTCCTCGAGCTTAATGTTGAAACGTCGATCTCCGTCCAGCTCAATGAACCTGTCGCACATACCTCGGTCGTCGTGGCACCAGTCGCACTCCCCCGGGCGGTTTTCGTCGTCCGAGTACGACATTTCCGGCCTAAGTTCATAATTCAAATCTTAAATTTGTACAATTAAGTATATGTACTAAAACCCTAAATTAAATCATTATTATTAAACACGGGTTGACTATCGGTGATGGTACGTAGCTCCTCCTTTCATGCCCGAGTGCATTATTACACCAAATTGTCTAGCACACGGGAATGTAGGAGAAACTACCCCCACGACGGCGTGGATTATGGAGGGGGCTCCTAGATTTCTGCATAAAGTGCTCTTCAATTTTAGCATCCAAAGTAGGAGTACTTTTCCAATATGAGCATTCAATAAACAAAACCAAATCGTAAAATAAAGTAGTATTCAAATTAGCATGCATTCAATTATAACCAAAAGTACATCATCTTTTGTGTCCGTACACCATCGAATACTCCTCGAATACTATCATACATATAGCATCGCTAATTAATACAGCTAGAACCGTAGCGCCCGACAGGTATCGTCGCGCGCGGTGGACACCCAAAGATAAGGAACGATCACAGGATCATAGCTCCAATCATAGCTCCGGTGAGATCACTGAAGAACCTACCAGGTATTGTCGAACCTGCCCTCCAACGCAACCATGTAGCGCAGGACGTGCTCGTCTTACTCGCTGACACGGAGATGTACCACCTCCGCGGTGTCCGGAAGCCTCGGCACCGTCACTGGCCCACGCGACCGCCATCAAACAAGGATCGGGTCAACAACGGGCTGCCTCCTTACCAACCTACGTCCCCCAGAAGGTAGCACCTCCCAATACCAGCCCGGCGGAGCTCAGTCCCGAACATGGCCCTGATCAAGCAGGCCTCCACCGCCGAGTCGACGACGACGAGGATGCGGAATAGGCATCGTCGACGTCGATGCGGGAACTACTTCTATATATAGTTAAATAAATTAGTTTTATTAATTAAATTAACTAGCTCAACTACTAAGCACTTACTATAAATAAATAAAGTAGTACTTACTAAAAATAAACTACTTCTATATATAGTAAAATAAATTGGTTTATTAAATCAACTAGCTAGTTCAACTATATATGAAGCACTTACTATAAATAAAATA